>NC_092740.1:31490614-31664035 GCF_047496795.1 Chiloscyllium punctatum | reverse complement strand
CTCACCACTCTCCCCTCACTCCTCCCACTCTCCCCTCCCTCACTCCCTCCACTCTCCACCCCTCCCCTCACCACCCCCTCCCCTCACTCTCCCCTCTCCCCTCACTCTCCCTCCCCTCTCTCCCCCTCACTCACCCCTCTCCCCCTCACTCACCCCTCTCCCCTCACTCACCCCTCTCCCTCTCCCCTCACTCACCCTCTCCCTCCTCTCCCCTCCTCCCCTCACTCACCCTCTCCACCTCCCCTCTCCCCCTCACTCTCCCCTCCCCCGCCCTCACTCTCCCCTCCCCCTCCCCTCACTCTCCCCTCCCCCTCCCCTCACTCTCCCTCCCCCTCCCTCACTCTCCCCTCCCCCTCCCCTCACTCTCCCCTCCCCCTCACTCTCCCCTCGCCCTCCCTCCCTCCCCCTCCCCCTCACTCCCTCCCCTCCTCCCCCTCCCCCTCACTCTCCCCTCCCCCTCCCTCCCCCCTCCCCTCCCCTCTCCTCTCCTCCCCCTCCCCCTCACTCTCCCCTCCCCCTCCCCCTCACTCTCCCTCTCCCTCCCCCTCCCCCTCACTCTCCCCTCCCCCTCCCCCTCACTCTCCCCTCTCCCTCCCCCTCCCCCTCACTCTCCCCTCCCCCTCCCCCCTCACTCTCCCCTCCCCCTCCCCTCACTCTCCCCTCCCCCTCCCCCTCACTCTCCCCTCTCCCTCCCCCTCACTCTCCCCTCTCCCTCCCCCTCCCCCTCACTCTCCCCTCCCCCTCCCCCTCACTCTCCCCTCCCCCTCCCCTTCACTCTCCCCTCCCCCTCCCCCTCACTCTCCCCTCCCCCTCACTCTCCCCTCCCCCTCACTCTCCCCTCCCCCTCCCCTTCACTCTCCCCTCCCCCTCCCCTTCACTCTCCACTCCCCCCCTCTCCCCCGCCTCCCCCCCCCCTCCCCTCCCTCATCCACCCTCCTTCCCCCCCCCCCCCCCCTCTCTCACCGACAGCCCATGAAGACGTGGTTGGCCCAGACCATGGACAGAGCCAGGAGTTGGTCTGTCCCGAGCCCCGGCTCCGGCTCCGTCCCGCTCTCCCTCTGCTCCGGCTTCAGGTTGTGTAGAATGAATTCACGGCGGGCCCTCCAGTGATTCTCGGGCTCATGATGCCCCTTCACCGTCTCCACCCAGTCCGCCAACCGCCGATTCTGCTGCAGGAACTCGGAGACCAGGTCAGCGCTTCCCTTCGCCGCCGCCATGACACCAGCGTCGGGGGAGAGAGAGAGAGCTCCACCCGCCGGAGCTGTGGGGAACTGCGGGCAGAGGGCTCCACCCGCCGGAGCTGTGGGGAACTGCAGGCAGAGGGCTCCACCCGCCGGAGCTGTGGGGAACTGCAGGCAGAGGGCTCCACCCCGCCGGAGCTGTGGGGAACTGCAGGCAGAGGGCTCCACCCGCCGGAGCTGTGGGGAACTGCGGGCAGAGGGCTCCACCCGCCGGAGCTGTGGGGAACTGCGGGCAGAGGGCTCCACCTGACGGAGCTGTGGGGAACTGCGGGCAGAGGGCTCCACCTTACGGAGCTGTGGGGAACTGCGGGCAGAGGGCTCCACCTGACGGAGCTGTGGAGAACTGCGGGCAGAGGGCTCCACCTTACGGAGCTGTGGGGAACTGCGGGCAGAGGGCTCCACCTGACGGAGCTGTGGAGAACTGCGGGCAGAGGGCTCCACCTTACGGAGCTGTGGGGAACTGCGGGCAGAGGGCTCCACCCGCCGGAGCTGTGGGGAACTGCGGGCAGAGGGCTCCACCTTACGGAGCTGTGGGGAACTGCGGGCAGAGGGCTCCACCTGACGGAGCTGTGGAGAACTGCGGGCAGAGGGCTCCACCTTACGGAGCTGTGGGGAACTGCGGGCAGAGGGCTCCACCCGCCGGAGCTGTGGGGAACTGCGGGCAGAGGGCTCCACCTGACGGAGCTGTGGGGAACTGCGGGCAGAGGGCTCCACCTGACGGAGCTGTGGGGAACTGCGGGCAGAGGGCTCCACCTGACGGAGCTGTGGGGAACTGCGGGCAGAGGGCTCCACCTGACGGAGCTGTGGGGAACTGCGGGCAGAGGGCTCCATCTGACGGAGCTGTGGGGAACTGCGGGCAGAGGGCTCCACCTGACGGAGCTGTGGGGAACTGCGGGCAGAGGGCTCCACCTGACGGAGCTGTGGGGAACTGCGGGCAGAGGGCTCCACCTGACGGAGTTGAGCGGAACTGCAGGGAGAGACCCCCTGACGGAGCTGAGGGGAACTGCAGAGAGAGGTCCCCTGGCAGAGCTCGGGGTGAGGGGTGGTGTAAGGTCACAAATATTCATATTCCTGAAACAGACTTTTAGCAGCTGATCACTATCCACAATCCTACCTCCCATGGGGATATTTGAGCGGTTGGATGATGTGGAGGTGTTGGATAATAACCCATTCCTTGAGAAGGGAGCTGGGAGATTTACCGGGTTTTGTTCCATTTTATTGAGAACATGAGGAACAAGAGAAGATCTGCCCCCCCCCCCCATAGCCCATCTTAAAGGTTCTTGGTGCATCTCCAATTTGACTGCACCTGGAGGGTCACACTAACTGAGTGAAAGGGGCTGTTTGGTCTCCCAGAAAGCTGCTGATGTTCCAGTGCAAAAGTTGACCTCGACCGAGTGTTGCAGACTGGTACATTCCGAGGTTCAGCACTACGCGCTGAGGACGTACTAAAGCTCAGGGCAGCTGTCGCCAAGGTGCAGTGGGGAAAGACAATTGTCTAAGGTCTTTATGCAAAAATATAATGAGGAGACCGTGATGTAGCAGACCGTGGCTAGGGTTTCTGGACATGTTTTGTCTGCTTGTTGGATTGGAGGAATTAGAGGAACAAATTAGGGGAAACTTTCAAGGCCATCAAGAATACCCTTACTGGCATAATAATTGCTAAAGAGGAGGAAAACAACAACAAACTGCCATTCCTAGATGTCACAGTCGAGCAAACAGCCACATGGGGAACTTCAAACCAGCATCTACAGAAAAACAACACATATAGACCAAATACTGAACTACACAGGCAAGCATCCCAACATCCACAAATGGACCTGCATTAGAACATTATTTCACAAACCACCACACACTGCAGCACAGACAAACTACGCAGAACAGAGGAAAATCACCTATACATTGTATTCAAAAGGGACGGGTACTAATTAACACAGCCCACCGATTTCTCAGGAACAAACCCCACCGAGCAGACATAACACGTCCAGAAACCTTAGGCACTCTCCCCTACATCAAAGACATCTCTGAAATGACTGCCAGACTACTCAGACTCCTTGGCATCATGGTAGCCCACAAGCCCACCAACACACTAAAACATCAGCGAATGAACTTGAAAGACCCTATACAGACAATGAGCAAAACTAACATCATTTACAAAATAATGTGCAAGGACTGTAACAAACACTACATTGGACAAACAGGCAGAAAGCTAGCCACCAGGATATATGATCAACTAGCCACAAAAAGACATGACCCATTCTCACTCGTATCCTTACATACAGATGAGGAAAGACAGCACTTCGACTGGGACAACACATCCATCCTAGGACAAGCCAAAGACATGGACAAGAATTCCTAGAAGCAACTGGAACTCTATCAATAAATGCATTGACTTGGATCCCATTTACCATCCCCTGAGAAAAAAGACAGGAAATAGCGTCACAACAGGAAATGACATTACCAAATCCAAGGAAACCTAAACACAGAAACAGAAAGTGGGCCATGTCATCAGTGCTTCATCCAGAGGCTCACTCATAATGTTACCTAGTTTGGTGATGAAACGTTTGAAAATGAACATACATTATACCCTCATAGCCTTAATGGAAATGCAAATAGTTTCCTTTTGTGATTAGAAAATGCATTTTATTGCAAGTGGATTGAAGTATACTTATAGAATTTAAAAAGCTCTACCTTAGCCACCATTCACTTCTGCAAAGTAATTTTTATTAAAGTGTAAATATATTTTACTTCCACATGTCGACACCATCCTACTTCTCACCACAGCTAAACCAGTCCGATCCAACTGTTGACTTTCCTTTTCAGAGACTCCAGCAAGTTAGTCAAACATGATTTTCTCTTAATAAATCCATGCTGGCTCTTCTGACTCAATCCAAATTATCCTGCATGGCTACTTTTGTTTGCTTCCAGAATAATTGCTTCCAGAAATTAAGCAGACTGGTCTATGATTGCTGAGCCAATCTTTACAATGTTTAATAAACATGGGTACAATGTTTGCAATTCTTCACTCTTACAGTACCACCTACTAATTCAGGGAAGATAATTGGCAGTGTCTCTGCAACTTCCACTCTTCTCCCTGGACTTCATCAGTTTGGATGCACCTCATCTGGTCCCGGTGCCTGATCAATTTTAATAACAGACTGTTTATCCAAAATCTCCTCCTTATCAATTTTAAATCCTTATAGCGATGAATTCTAGCGGACACATAGGAGGTTTTGTGGGAACAAGAGTGACTCACGATGGGTGTGTTGCCTCCCAGGTGCCAGGTTTTATGATGTCCCTTTCTGTATTTTTGGATCCTGTAGGTGGAGGGGGAGCAGCCCCAAGTCGTGGTCCATATAGGTACCAATGATACAGGTAGGAAGAAAGGTGGGAATCCAAGGCAGAAATTCAGGGAGCTAGGGTAGAAGCTTAGAGCTGGAACAAACAAAGTTGTTATCTCTGGTCTGTTGCCTGTGCCACGTGCTAGTGAAGCAAGGAACAGGAAGAGAGCAGAGCAGAACATGTGGCTGCAGGGATGGTACAGGAGGGAGGTTTTGGATTCTTGGATAATTGGAGATCTTTCTGGGGAAGGTGGGACTTCTACAAACAGGATGGTCTTCACCTGAACCAGAAGAGTACCAATATCCTGGGGGGAAGAATTTGCTCATGTTCTTCGGAGGGGGGGGGTTAAACTAATACTGAAGTGGGGTGGGAACCTAAATTGTAGTGTGCAGGAGGTTGAGGGCAATGAGGTCAGTGATAGGTTTACAAGGTCGTGTGAGGGCACCAGCAATCAGGATGTTGGTTTGAAATGTGAAGTTAAAAATCACACAACACCAGGTTATAGTCCAACAGGTTTAATTGGAAGCACACTAGCTTTCGGTTTGAAATGCATGTACTTCAATGCCAGGAGCATCCAGAATAAGGTGGGTGAACTTGCAGAATGGGTTGGTACCTGGGATTTTAATGTTGTGGCCATTTCAGAGACATGGCTACAGGAGGGATAGGAATGTTGCAGATTCTGGAATTTAGATGTTTCAGTAAGAACAGAGAAGATGGTAGAAGGCAGTGGATGTGGTGGCATTGTTAATCAAGGGTAGTTTTACAGCAGCTAACATTTGAGGACTCATCCACTGAGTTAGTTTGGGCTGAGGTTAGAAACAAGAAAGGAGAGGTCACCCTGTTGGGAGTTTTCTATCGGCCTTTGAATTGTTCCAGGGATGTAGAGGAAAGGATAGCAAAGATGATTCTCAATAGGAGCGAGAGTAACAGGGTAGTCGTTATGGGGGACTTTAACTTCCCCAATATTGACTGGGAATTCTATAGTTCAAGTAGTTTAGAAGGGTCAGTTTTTGTTCAATGTGTGCAGGAGGGTTTTCTGACACAGTATGGAGACAGGCCAATAAGGGGTGATGCCATATTGGATTTGGTACTGGGGAATGAACCCAGTTAGGTGTTAGATTTGGAGGTAGGTGAGCACTTTGGTGAGAGTGACCATAATTCGGTTACATTCACAATAGCAATGGGCTGGGATAGGTATGTACCGCAGGGAAAGAGGTATAACTGAGGGAAAGACAATTATGATGCAATTAGGCAAGATTTAAGATAGGATGGGGAAGGACACTGCAGGGGATGGACACACTTGAAATGTGGAGCTTATTCAAGGAACAGCTACTGCAGATCCTTGATAAATATATACCTATCAGGCAGGGAGGTAGTTGTCAAGAGAGGGAGCAATGGCCTACTAAAGAAGTTGAAGCTGTTTTCAAGAGGAAGAGGAAGGCCTATGTGAGGATGAGGTGTGAAGGCTCAGTTAGGGGGCTTGAGAGTTATGAAATTATCCAGAAAAGATTTAAAGAGAGCGCTAAGAAGAGCCAGGAGGGGACATGAGAAGTTGTTGGTTGATAGGATCATGGAAAACCATAAGGCCTTCTATACGCATATCAGGAATAAAAGAATAACTAGAGTAAGATTAGGCCAATCAAAGATAGTAGTGGAAAGTTATGTGTGGAATCTAAGGACATAGGAGAAGTCTTTAATGAATACTTGTCGACAGTATTCACATTGGAAAAGGGCAACATTAGTGAGAATACGGAGATACAGGCTACTAGATTAGATGGGATTGCAGTTGACAAAGAGGAGGTTTTAGCACTTTTGGAAGATCTAAAAATAGGTAAGACTCCTGGGCTGGATGGAATTTAGCTGAAAATGCGTTACTGGAAAAGTGCAGCAGGTCAGGCAGCATCCAAGGAGCAGAAGAATCAACGTTTCGGGCATGAGCCCTTCTTCAGGAATGAGGAAAGTGTGTCCAGCAGGCTAAGATAAAAGGTAGGGAGGAGGGTCTTAGGGGAGGGGCGTTGGAAATGGGATAGGTGGAAGGAGGTCAAGGTGAGGATGATAGGCCGGAGTGGGGGTGGGGGCAGAGAGGTCAGGAAGAAGATTGCAGGTTAGGAAGGCGGTGCTGAGTTCGAGGGATTTGACTGAGACAATGTGGGAGGGGAAATGAGGAAACTGGAGAAATCTGAGTTCATCCCTTGTGGTTGGAGGGTTCCTAGGCCTAAGATGAGGCGCTCTTCCTCCAACCGTCGTGTTGCTATGGTCTGGCGATGGAGGAGTCCAAGGACCTACATGTCCTTGGTGGAGTGGGAGGGGGATTGGAGGAATTGTTGAGCCATGGGGTGCCATGGGGTGGTTGGGTTGGTTGGTCCGGGTGTCCCAGAGGTGTTCTCTGAAACGTTCTGCAAGTAGGTGGCCTGTCTCCCTAATATAGAGGAGGCCGCATCGGGTGCAGCGGATGCAGTAAATGATGTGTGTGGAGGTGCAGGCAGGCATGGGTGGGGCCTATGCCTGCCTCGTCATAGGATATGTGGAACAGTCCATCTTCCGCAGCTACACTGGCACCACCCCCCACCTTTTCCTCCGCTACATCGATGACTGTATCGGTGCTGCCTCGTGCTCCCAATGGATGAACTCAGATTTCTCCAGTTTCCTCATTTCCCCTACCCCCACCTTGTCTTAGTCAAATCCTCCGAACTCAGCACCGCCTTCCTAACCTGCAATCTTCTTCCTGACCTCTCCGCCCCCACCCCCACTCTGGCCTATCACCCTCACCTTGACCTCCTTCCACCTATCGCATTTCCAACGCCCCTCCCCTAAGTCCCTCCTCCATACCTTTTATCTTAGCCTGCTGGACACACTTTCCTCATTCCTGAAGAAGGGCTCATGCCCGAAACATTGATTCTCCTGCTCCTTGGATGCTGCCTGACCTGCTGTGCTTTTCCAGCAACACATTTTCAGCTCTGATCTCCAGCATCTGCAGTCCTCACTTTCCCCTGGATGGAATTTATCCTTGGATTCTCTGGGAATCTCAAATATACCTTTATGAAATCTCAGGTTTCATGAAAATAGCTCAAAATTTTCAATTATATCTGACATCTGAGAAGGAACACAAAAACTTCCGCCTCAAAGACATGAGAGGCATAGTTTTTCACACAGAGGGTGGTTTGCATGTGGAATTAACTTCCTGAGGAAGTGGTGGATGTGGGTACAATTACAACATTTAAAAGACACTCTGCTTGCTCAGTAGTGTGGCTTCTCATAACACTGGCCTCAGCACAGTCCAGCTATAAACCATTCAATCAGTTCATCACCTCTTATTTACTCGGCGTGGTGCCAGTGATCATGAATTGGAATGAACTTCCACCACACCAGTCTTTGAGAGCCATGCATTAATTTCCCTAATCTTATTTGTCCTATGCTAATTTGCATGTAGCATAGGAGATAATCAATTATAATTATTGACTTGAGGTCCTGCTTCTTAATTTGATGCCTATCTCCTCATACTGACCATGTCTTTCATTTTTGGATGTAGGTTTGCTCACTGAACTGGAAGGTTCATTTCCAGATGTTTAGTCACCCTACTAGGTAACATCTTCAGTGAGCCTCAGGCGAAGCACTGCTGATAAGTCCTGCTTTCTATTTATATGTTTGGGTTGGTAATATCATTTCGTGTGGTGATGTAATTTCCTATGGTGAAATCACTTCCTGTTCTTTTTCTCAGGAGGTGGTAGATGGGGTCAAACTTGATGTGTTTGTTGATAGAGTTCCTGTTGGAATGCCATACTTCTAGGAATTCTCGTGTGTATCTTTGTTTGGTTTGTCCTAAGATGGATCTGTTGTTCCAGTTGAAGTGGTGTCTTTCCTCATCCGTATGTAAGGATACTAGTGAGAGAGGGTCATGTCTTTTTGTGGCTATTTGGTGTTCATGTATCTTGGTGGCTAATTTTCTGCCTGTTTGTCTAATATGGTGTTTGTTACAGTCCTTGCACAGTATTTTGTAAATGACATTAGTTTTGCTTGTTGTCTGTATAGGGTCTTTCAAGGAGGTAGAGAAAAGGTGGATAACTACAGGCATGTTAGCTTAACTTCTGTAACGGGGAAATTGCTGCTTTAGTGTGTTGGTGAGTTTGTGGGCAAGGGGTCTGAGTAGTCTGGCTGTCATTTCCGAGATGTCTTTGATGTAGGGGAGAGTGGTGAGGGTTTCTGGATGTGTTTTGTCTGCTTGTTTGTGTTTGTTGCTGAGAAATCGGCAGACTGTGTCCATTGGGTACCCATTCTTTTTGAACACATGGTATAGGTGATTTTCCTCTCCTCTGCGTAGTTCCTCTGTGCTGCATTGTGTGTTGTCTCATTGAAATGATGTTCTGATGTAGCTCCGTTTGTGGATGTTGGGATGA
This sequence comes from Chiloscyllium punctatum, assembly GCF_047496795.1. NCBI lineage: Eukaryota > Metazoa > Chordata > Chondrichthyes > Orectolobiformes > Hemiscylliidae > Chiloscyllium > Chiloscyllium punctatum. The sequence goes on along the minus strand of NC_092740.1, from coordinate 31,655,061 downwards.
TTTCTTCTGTAGTTCAATATTTGGTCCGTATGTGTTGCTTTCCTGTAGACGCTGGTTTGAAGTTCCCCATTGGCTGTTTGCTCGACTGTGACATCTAGGAATGGCAGTTTGTTGTTGTTTTCCTCCTCTTTAGTGGCATTTTGTGCCAGTAAGGGGATTATTGATGGCGGGGGAAAATAGCAAATGTGCCAGAGGTAACTTATTAAAACTTGCTGGACTCGGCGGTGGTTCCGGCAGATTGGAAAACAGCAAACGTGATGCCACTGTTTAAAACGAGGAGATAGACAAAAGGCAGATAACTACAGGTATGTTAGCTTAACTTCTGTAATGGGGAAATTGTTTGAATCTACAATCAAAGAAGAAATAGATATTTGGATAGAAATTGTCTCATCAGGCAGACTCAGCTTGGGTTCATGAAGGGCAGATCGTGCTTAACTAATTTACTAGAATTCTTTGAGGATATTACAAGTGCAGTGGAAAATAGTGAACCAGTGAACGTGGTGTACCTGGATTACCTGAAGGCATTCAACAAGGTGCTGCTGCATAAGATAAAGACGTACAGCATTACGGGTAAGCTATTAGCATGGGTAGAGGACTGGTCAACAAACAGAATGAGGGGAAATCTTATAGAAACATATAAAATTGTGAAGGGAATAGATAAGATAGAAAATAGAAAGCAAAGATTGGGGATAAATGGGTATTTTTCTGGTTGGTGATCAGTGGCTAGTGGTGTGCCTCAGGGATCAGTGTTGAGACCACAACTGTTTACAATTTATAGAGATAATTTGGAGTTGGAACCAAGTGTAGTGTTTCAAAGTTCACAGATGATACTAAGATGAATGATAGAGCAAAGTGTGCAGAGGATACAAAGTCTGAAGAGGGAAATAGGTTAAGCGAGTGGGCAAGGGTCTGGCAGATGGGGTACAATGTTGATAAATGTGAGGTCATCCATTTTGGTAGGAATAACAGCAAAATTGGCTGTTACTTAAATGATGAAAAATTGCTGCATGCTTACTGTGCAGAGGGACCTGGGTGTCCTTGTGCATGAATCACAAACTTGGTTTGCAGATGCAGCAGGCAACTAAGAAGGCAAACTGAATATTGTCCTTCATTGCTGGATGAATGGAGTTTAAAAACAGGGAGATTATGCTGCAGCTGTATTGGGTGCTGGTGAGGCCACACCTGGAGTACTGTGTACAATTTTGATCTCCTAACTTGAGAAAGATGTGCTGATACTGGAGGGGGTGCAGGGAAGGTTAACTAAGTTGATTCCTGAGTTGAGAGTGTTGGTTTATGATGAGAGATTGAGTAGACTGGGATTATACTCATTGGTGTTGAAACGAATAAGGAGGAATTTTAGAGAAACGTGTAAAATTATGACAGGAATAGATAAGATAGATGCAGGGAGGTTGTTTCCACTGGCAGGTGAAACTAGAACTCGGGGGGTGGAATGCCTCAAAATAAGAGGAAGCAGATTTAGGACTGAATGGAGGAGGAACTTCTTCACCCAAAAGATTGTGAATCTGTGGAATTCCTTGCTCAGTGAAGCAGTTGAGTTCATCTTGTTAAATGCTTTTAAGGAAGATATAGATTTTAGAAGAGTAAAGGAATTAAGGGTTATAGTGAGCAGGTGGGTAAGTGGAGTTGAGTCCATGAAAAGATCAGCCATGATCTTACTGGATGGCGGAGCAGGCTGGAAGGGCCAGATGGCCTAACTCCTGCTCCTAGTTTTTTTTATTCTTATGAACCAAATCAGAAAGCCCTCATTCCAAAGAGACGTGATCACCTCCTGAAAAAAAGTATCCAGGTAACGTGTCGCCTCCTTGATGGGTCTGCAACTGTGAGCCAAAGCTCTGACAGCTCCAGCCTGGTTAGATTCACTCCATTGGAAATGAACATTCTCTGGCTTTACAGTGACCTACAACAATCCTTGCTCCTGAACAGACCAAACCTGAATGTTGCCCAGATCCTTCTGCATTGGGTGGGGGCTTGCTTCAATATCTGAACAGTTGCAAATGGTGCAATCATCAGTGAACATTCCAAGTGCTGACCTTAGGTGGATTGGCTAAATTGGAAGGTCATTATTGAAGCAGCTGGAGATAGTTGGGCCAAGGACTCTACCCTGAGGAACTCCTGCTGACACGACTCAACTCTAACAAGTACAACTATCTTCCTATGTGCCTGGTATAAGTCCAACCTGTGGTGAGTCGACTCCTATTGATATAACTTTAGCAGGGCTCTTTGAATTACGTTTCAAACCCCACACTTCCTCCTAAAACCCCTCTGACCTACTGTAGTTGAATTTTACCTGAAGAAATTTCTCTCTGTCCTCACACAGTCCTCTGTGCAATGGGCTTGAACCTCTTGACCCACCTGCTAATGACTACCAAAAACTATCCCTAGTTTTACAATAACTGCCCTTCCTAGTTAACAAGGATAAAACTTGATGACATAGAAGTAGAGATACACTTCTGAGGATGGAGCTATTAGTAGAAGCATCTATATTCAGCAGTTATCAGAGAATCCCTACAGTGCAGAAAGAAGCCATTCAGCCCAATTAAGTCTGCACTGACTCCCCACCCCTCCAACAGTAACAAGGACAGAACACCCCAGTACTCACCTTCCACCCTATCAACCTTCGCATAAACCAAATCATCCGATGACATTTCTGCCACCTCCAAACGGACCCCACCACCAGGGATATATTTCCCTCCCCACCCCTTTCCACATTCTGCAAAGACCGTTCCCTCCGTGACTACCCGATCAGGTCCACGCCCTCCCAACAACCCACCCTCCCGTCCTGGCACCTTCCCCTGCCACCGCAGGAATTGCAAAACCTGCGCCCACACCTGATTGGAGGTCCTGGGCCTCCTTTACCGCCGCTCCCTCACGACCAGACGCCTGGAGGAAGAACGCCTCATCTTCCGCCTTGGAACACTTCAACCCCAGGGCATCAATGTGGATTTCACCAGTTTCCTCATTTCCCCTTCCCCCACCTCACCCCAGTTCCAAACTTCCAGCTCAGCACTGTCCCCATGACCTGTCCCACCGGCCTATCTTCCTTTCCACCTATCCATTCCACCCTCCTCTCTGACCTATCACCGTCATCCCCACCCCCATTCACCCATTGTACTCTTTGCTACCCTCCCTACCCTCCTCTCTGACCTATCACCTCCATCCCCACCCCCATTCACCTATTGTACTCTATGCTACTTTCTCCCCATCCCCACCCCCTCTCATTTATCTCTCCACCCTGTAGGCACTCTGCCTCTATTCCTGAAGGGCTTTTGCCTGAAACGTCAATTTTCCTGTTCCTCGGATGCTGCCTGAACTGCTGTGCTTTTCCAGCACCACTCTAATCCAGAATCCTCTCCAAGCAGTATCCCAACCAAACCCAGACCTCTACCCTATCTGCACATTTACCATGGTTGATCCACATAGCCTACATATCCCTGGACACGACAAACAATTCAGCCAATCCACTGAACCTAACTTTCGGAAATCCACACAGAGAGAGAACATGCACTCTCCACACAGCCAGTCACCCAAGGCTGGAATCAAACACAGTTCCCTGGTGCTGTGAGACAGCAGTGCTAACCACTGAACCACCACAACCACCTCTATCTCTGCCATTCCTGACCTTGAAAGAGCATGATTTGGCAACAAGTGATGAAATGAGAAGATGCTCTGATGCTCTTTAATAAGCAGAAGAGCTCACAGCACAGAGATTTTCATCCCATCTGACTCATTGCAGAAATATTGGTCATCCACAGCTATGGTGCTCTTTTTCAGCTGAAGACTACCGTCAATTAGCATTAGTTGGGTTTTGAACCTAATTTTCCATTACGTCATCCACAGTATTTCAATAGAAGTTTGACTTAAAACAAAATTTAATTAAAATAAACTGATTTCAGAAAAGGCAAGGAGAAAGTGAGGACTGCAGATGCTGGAGATCAGAGCTGAAAATGTGTTGCTAGAAAAGCACAGCAGGTCAGGCAGCATCCAAGGAACAGGAGAATCGACGTTTAGGGCATAACCCCTTCTTCAGGAATCCTGAAGAAGGGCTTATGCCCGAAACATCGATTCAGAAAAGGCAAGCCTGGTATAAAATATGTTTTTTCATCAAAGAAGACAAAACAATTTCTTCCTTCAAAAATTGCTTTTTCTTTAATTAATCACTGAAACATGTGGAAAAGTGCATTGACCACAATACTCAACGTGATGGTTTATTTGTACACTATGGGGAAACTAAAATTAGAACGAGAGCCATAATCTGATGGAAACATGTTCAGCTAGCTAGTTCAGTTCTGAGCATTTGAAAATAGATGCATTTGTTCTCTCAATTACAAAAATGGGATTGGAATTAAGACCCCAGAAATGTTCATCTTTTAATAAGACTATGTTGTTCAATTGTGATTGCATAACTCACATTTTTTTATATTCATTTTAATGGCATTCAATATGAAAGATAGAATAACCTTAACAACAACATTTTCTTCATTTTTATACAGAAAAAAATAGACAGTGAAAGACTCAACAAAGTCAATTGTCATCATTAGCGCTGCATTGGTTATTATGATGGTTTACCACTGTGCACCTATATTTAAATATTACATTAGTGTGTAGAATGCAGAAAATAAATTAACACTTCTATAGATGTATACAAAGATTAAGAGCTCTTTATAAAATTGTCATACCAAAAAATAGATACAAATGTCAAGAACAAATTTAAGTTCAATGATTTGCTTATTGAATATCTACCCAAGATAACAGCTGCCACGTGTTTTATAATGGAAACAGCCTACTTCATAAGTTAAACCCTAACATCAAAATTCCTGATTATTTTTCGAAGTTAACAATTGAAGGCTACTGATAGGGCCTTTAACAAAAGAACCATTAGGTCCTGCAAGAAAAAAAATTACCAGAGGAGACTATTAACTCCAGCCTGGGACTATTTACTTGCACAGAGAGTCACCTTGGTATTGCTTTGAAAAATACAAAGCACATTCTAAAACTGACAAGATTGTGACTACTAATCTATTAAATTGCTCTCCTCTTCTTTGTGAATATATTTAGCTGATTCTACAAAAATAATTCTAAACATCAGAATATGCCAACTGCAGTCTTAATAAGAATAAAAAAAATGTCCAGAACTGAACCACAAAGAACAATACATAAATAAGACTGTAATAAATAAACAGGAGGCTTAAAAGCAAAATTCTAAGAATATCGCCGTAAATACTTCATTTTTTTACATATCAGACATACACATGCAAGCTGAAACATCATCCTTCATTTCGTCCTACATTAAATAGTCACAGAATTTCCAGCTTAATGTCAACCTTGTAAGATGTTAGTGGCACACTTTCTAGTAGTCAAATATGAGTGAAGAGAGCATCAAACAAGGATGATCTTGCAATAAAAGCAATGTTGGCATGGAAGATAAGGGTAATAATATGTGAAAGAAGATAGCGCATATCCAAAGGAAAAGCATTTTATTAGTGGGCACTATCTTCTCAAAAATAAAAAGAATCCTGACACATGAGTGAACACCATGAGAGACACAAGTTTCCCTCACTACAACTTTTTAATTCATGTCTCCAGTTCTGTCCAGTTGGTACTTACTAAGAGAAGTTAAATGTCCAGTTTTTTTTTCAGTAAAGCCAAATTCAAGAGAAGAGATTGCTCATTTGGTATTAATTCATGGCTAAGTCTTTGTTTCTACCTGAAGTAACTGTTACATCAGATTAAACTTGAGAGAAAGAAAAATCAATGTGTCGTTTGAACTGCTGCAAACCAATGCTGAAGTACAAAAAAAATCAAAGGGCATGGCAGGGAGGAGTAGAGTGATATTCGACGAATTGGCTCTCAGTGAGTAAAATTTGATCGGCTAAATGACCTACTTCTGTGCTGTGACATTTTATGATTAAACGGTACACTCGACGAGTTAACAACTTTATAGAAAGAACACGATTTTTAACAAGATATTTGCAAACACCTACCACTGCCTCCCCACAATCTACATTCAGACACCTTTCGTTCTTGTATAGAAAGTTATAGCTTTGAGAGCTTTGCAAGTCTAAAGCTGATTGCCTTTCAGTCTATCTTTTGCTCCCCCAGCCCCTGCCCATCCCAATAGGAGGGTAGAGGTTGACTACATGTTGCGATATTGCAAATATATTCAAAAAGAATGCACTTACAATTTCCTTGTAAGCAATGACTACAGCAATTCTCCCTACATTCAACATTCCATTTTTAGGGCATTTTGTAACCTTGTTTTCTTCAGCAGAGTAGAATAGTTATTTATATAACATAAAAAATGGATGATCAGAGGATAAAGTACCATCTTTGTATTAAACTCGTATACTTAGTTTCTTGTGTTACAATGATAGAGTAGTTATTGTTGTAGACTATCATTCCCAAAGTCATGAGTTTTAAATTCCATTGTGACAAGTTTTGGATTTAATAATTGGGCTAACACCAGGAAAATGGGTATGCATGCTGCCAGACTGTTGTTACAATCCAGTGTAATAACTCTCGGTGAGAGGGAGCTTGCTGTTCATTGCTGGTCTGGCCTTTGTGGGCCTCTGAACCACTCATAACGATTGACATTTATAGTCTAGCAAGACATGCAGTCGTACAAACAAGAGCTAATGGATAGGCCATAAAGACAGCCTTGTCAGTGTCTTTCACATCACATGTGCAATCCCTCTAAAAAGTTAGAATTCTTCACAGAAACTGCCGCCCAACTGGATCCTTGGATATTTTTTATTCTACATGTGAATATTTTGTGGAGAATGACATTTGGTCACATTTTACTTTTATTTGTTCCAAATAGACTTCAGGAAAATGGGGAGGGAGGGGTTAAAGTCTCATGAGAAATTGAAATATGTCAATATTTCATAGGGGACAGACAAAAAGCAATAATGATCAACTCCAAAACTTTGCTTTTCCATAACCAGTACTACTTCCACATGGTCACTTAGCTCAGTTGACTGGTTGGTTGTGTGGAATGCCGCTAGATTCAATTCCTGTATTTATAATTCAATTTCAGCTGAGTTTACTATGAGAGACCCTCCTTCTCCCATCAGCTGAGGTAAAACCACCCCAAATCTATCTTCAATGAGAAAGTGGGACCATGGCAACTTTACCTTACTACTTTCACATGGACTGGTTAAAAAGAAAATCACGCTTAGCTGCTGACTATTAATAAATGCCTTAATTACATGTGCTTTTAAAGTGGTCTATGCTAACCTTATAAGAGATGTAGTAATGTCTTGCATTAACATAGGGATAAAAATCTAACTCTAGTTTTTAATTCCTTTCTCACCACCTATCAATTTTCTTTGCTCCTTTCAGTAGCCATTAACTTGTACCAGGGTGCATCTTCACGGATAGCTGCCTAGGAGCTCTACTGAACTTGTCATGTTGTCAGCCTGGACAGTGAGTGTCGGTAGATCATTTATCTGTTTGGTGGCGTAGTCATAATGTCACTGGTCTAATAATCTAAGCCAATGCTCTCTGGACATGAGGGCAAATCTTGCCACAGTACTTGATAGAATTTGAATTCAATCTGGAATTGAGAACCGTGGCCAAGAAACTATATTAAAAATGAAAAACAAAACTGCAGACGCTGAAAATCAGAAACAATAACAGAAGTTGCTGGAAAAGCTCAGCAGCATCTGTGGAGAGAATTCAGAGTTAAAAATGTTTCAGGTCCAGTGGCCCTTCTTTAGAACTTAGTTCTTAGGTTTTAGCTCCTTAAACTCAGGATAAGAAGAACTCTGAGGAAGGGTCGCTGGACCCGAAACATTAACAATGAATTCTCTTCACAGATGCTGCCATATGTGCTGTGCTATTCCAGCAATTTCTGTTTGTTTGCCATTGATTGTTGTATTAAGTCATTCGGTTCACTAATGAGCTTCAGGGAAAGAAACCTGCTCTCCTTACCTGGTCTGGTCTGCACAGCAGTGTACTGACTCCTAACTATCCTCTAACGCAGCCTGACGAGCCATTCAATTCAAGGTTAGATGGACAAGAAAAAGTGGCCTTGTCAGAAATGCCCACATCCGACGAAAGAATAAATTTGGAAAAAGAAAAAAAACGTTGTTGAAAGGGAATCCGAGTCCATTCATTCAAAAGCACACAATTACATTTTCCAATCAGTGGGAAGTCATAGGATAGAAACCAGAATTTATTAATCCCTACACTGAGGATAAGTATTGTCCTTGCAACAACAGGCTGAGGAGAGATTAACTCATTCAGCACAGGTAGGGAATCGAACCTGGGGTTTTCCGGTTCGGTGTACACCAGTTTCAAAGACTCACTGAGCCAAGAAAGAATCTGCACATCTTAAAGGTTGGATACTCTTGTTTTGGATAGTCTGTGGTAACCACTCATAAATTGTTTAAAACATTTAAATCACACATTTTCAACTGGCACGTTACAGATGCTGCCAAACCACTAGCCCTTAAGACTCACAATTCCCTTCACAACATTAATCGGTGGAATTTTATGAACACGTGCTAATATTCCCCAGTCGGATGTACGTGATTCAAAATCTCAAAACTAAAAGCAGTACTCAAAGGGTGACGTGATTTAGTTTGCTTTTGTGGACGGACAATGGGAGTGCAAATGCACACACTCACAAAGTTACAGAGGTACAACGTTTCTCTCCTCGGCTCCAGACTGGTTAATGGAAAATACTGTATTGTTCACACAGGAAGACATACTAGGCTCACCAGTCACAATTTTATTCCATCTTGTGCACAGGTGAGGGAAGGAAGAGGAAGGAGTGATAGGGGAAGAGAAAAAAACTGAGGCATAGGTGGAAGGTGAATACTGTGCAAGTTCTCATCTCAGAAAGCATTGTCAGAGAATCAAGAAGAACAACATATTAAAAAAAAACACCCCTTGTACAAAAATATCCCATGGCTCACAATCACAATCACAGTCTGATCTTATGCAAACATTCACAAAGAATAAAATTAATTCTGTTGAACAGGTGAGGTGTAGTTAGGGGCAAAGAACTTTTCTTTCAAAATGCGTTGATGTTCAACAGAATACATTTTTCTGATCTACTACCATTTTTGTATTCCATCTTTACAAAATAAAGGCAAACCAAAAAATACATACAGACTGTACAAAATTAGCATGACTGCTTCAGAATTATACTGCTTTTGTTTTTCACTAACAAAAAAAAACACTTTTTTTTACATACAGAGGTATTCAATTACAATTATATTACAAAGACATCATACCTATTTCGCCAGAATGCTTGAAAAGATTTTAGCCAGCTAACTATTAAAATCTGCTAAAGTGCTGAAAGGTAAACTAATTATACATCATCAGCAGGTAATGATGGGATGTTGATCTTCGCCCTGGTGAAAAATGCAATCTTCTCCCTGAAATTGACAAATAAAATAACTGTTTATTTTGTGCTATACATTAGTATTGCTCCACCACAATTGTGGTAACACCCTTTACTTAGATAGTTATAGATTCAAGTCACAGCCAGAGACCTCAGCAACCAATCCAAGTTGAGGTTTCCTGTGCACAATATTTGCAAGTGCCATCTTTCATGTGATGTATTAAATGAAAACTCTGCCTTCCCTTTCAAGGTGTTGTGGAGATCCTAACGTATTACTGTAAAGAAGAGCAATTAAGGGAGTTCTCTCAGATCCCTTAATGAACATTACAAGAAATAAATCCCTTGGTTATTATCACAGCAAATATTGATGATGTTAGGACCTTGCTGTGTGCAAATTGGCTGCAGTATTTCCTAAATCACAAGGAGTGACGATACTCCAAACTGCTTCACCAGCTGTGATATGTGTTAAGTCCTCTTGAGGACATGATGATTGTTATATTTTTACGATGAATGAAAATATTTTTAATAACCGCAGCCAGGGATACTAAGAGGTGACTGATGGAATCGCAGGTTGCCAGCCCCAACTACTGGCATCTTCTGTCGTGTGACATTCAAAGATGTCCCAGAGAGTTCATAAAAACAATCATATGAATGCAACCACCAATCTGAGCAGAATTTGAGCTCAGGTCTGATTAACTCAGTACCAGATGAGGATTGAGCCAGGAATGTTCAGTCTGTATAAGTACTGTTAATCAGACCATTGCATTTATCCAGTAGACCAGAGACACAAAAGAGGCTCTTATTCAGTTGCTGAAGTGTCAGTTCTTGGTTCTCCATCAGAGACTTGCAGGAATGGCAATGACCTTTCTTCAATTTTGTAAAGCACCATCAAAGGATCATTCATCCCGTTGTGGAGTCAACAGGAAGAAGAAACATGTTTTGTCATTGCCTTGAGCTGCAGTAACTCAAATGTGGTTTGTGGAAGCCCTCTGAAAAAACAGGACTATGACAGGCAGTGTAGAGGCTGACGCTGACTTACGTATTACCCATTCTTCATACTTCCTCAAGAACAGGAAGATGAACCTCTGCCCTCTTTGTACTGCCATAACACAAGAAGCGTAATTATCACTGGCTGTAAATGCAAGTTGCCTTTGCACCATTACCTTGCCCAGGCCGTCAGTGACAATCAAGAAGACCTAACATCAGAAAATTAAAAGAATGATCTGGAGCAACAGTTATTTCGGTCTTATCATTTGTGTATTGAAATCTACCCTGTGAGATAAGCAGACCAACTTCCAAAGTACTATCAACCTGTTTCATTGTGGAATTAACATATGCGCCACACATGTACCAGGCGATGACCATCTCCATGACAGAATCTAACCATTACCCCTTGACATTCAATGGCATTACCATTGTTGAATCTTCCACTATCAGCATTCTGGGGATTATTGCTGCCCAGAATCTGGACTAACTGTATTAATACAGAGATTACAAGGATGGGTCAGTGGCTTGAAATCCTGCAGAGACGAGCTCATCTCCTGACTTCCCAAAGCCTGCCTACCATCTACAAAGCACAAGTCAGGAGTGTGATGGAATGCTCTCCAATTCTTCTCAGTATGAACTCTCTTCATCTCCAAAATGGAGGAACAAAAAAAAACCTCTTACCTGAATGACTGGACCTGTAGCGGCACCTTTTGGCTCTGCTCTCGTAACCTGCACACCTCCTTTGTGGCCTTCCTCATCAGTTTCTCAGCCTTCCACTCCTGCTTTTGTTCTTCTTTTGTTTGTTCAGCCTGAGTAAAGCACATTCATTACGTCTTATTTACCAAATATGTACAACATGGCTGTACATTCATAAACTCTCACATCACTCTCACTGTCCCCATCCACCGATCCTTAAATGATCTGACAGAGTTGCGAAAATTGCTAATTTAGGGCTTATTTCTAAAGTTCATGCAGATGCAATGATATCTTAAAATGCCATCAGCCAAGATCTAATTTGAAAAGAAAATAAATTTCCTTAAAGAGAAGTATGAGGAAGTGTAGCTTTAAATTTAAATATGGTACATTTTGTGACGATACAATGCTTTAAGAGGAGAATTTTGTCCTGATTCTCTTTGACAGGGGTTTTAAGTCAGAGATGTCGAACTGTCTATTGCAAGTTCATTAAGTAAATTTGTTTTTTCTTTAAGTTGAAATAATAGAAGCAGCCTGAACGGGAATGGCAAGCTCCCACCGAACCAGGATTTTTAATTTTAGTTTTCAGTAGCAGTTATTGCTAAGGTCTTGAAGCTAGGTGGAAAGTGCAGTACATTTCTCCTTGCTACTTCTGTCTGAATTTTCTCATGATGTTTTCCTCCTGGACTGCAGAATTGCAATCTATTTTTCTAAACTTGCCTTTGTCAAGGGGATATTTATGGATGATACTATATTGGTATTTAGCACTGCTGCCTCACAGCGCCAGAGACCCGTCTTCAATTCCCGCCTCAGGCGACTGACTGTGTGAGGTTTGCACATTCTCCCTGTGTCTGCGTGGGTTTCCTCCGGGTGCTCCGGTTTCCTCCCACAGTCCAAAAATGTGCAGGTTAGGTGAATTGGCCATGCTAAATTGCCCATAGTGTTAGGTGAACAGGTAAATGTAGGGGAATGGGTCTAGGTGAGTTGCGCTTCGGAGGGTCAGTGTGGACTTGTTGGGCCGAAGGGCCTGTTTCCACACTGTGAGTAATCTAATCTATTAGAGTCAAACATATCCTAAGCAGTGTCTTATATAGTTACAGTATTACATCCGTGCTTTTGTACACAACACCTTGCCCTACAAAATAAAGCAGCCCATATCTTTCTTTACTATTGTATCTTCCTGCCATGACGCCATCAAGGACCTATGAATATTCCTCATTCATCAGAAACTGAAACAGTCCATGTCCAAATACAACAAGACCTGGACAACATTTAAGTTTGAGCTGATAAATTCCAACATTCACAACCAAACAAGTTCCAGGCAATGATCATCTTCAAAAAGACAGCGTCAAGCCTGTATCAAACCATCACCACATGACATTCAATGGCATTACTATCACTGAATCCCCCCACTCTCAACATCCTGGGGGTTACCACTGATCAGGAAATGACAGGACTAGCCATATAAATACAGAGGCTACAAGAGCAGATCAGATACTAGGAATCCTGCATAGGGGTTGCAAGGGACCACGGGTTGGATACAAGTTCATAACATGGCTTGCATGGGGTATGGGGAGTGGGTGGGGAAGTCAGCAGGTGAGAGGTTATATATTTTCATCTTTGGATGGCCATTTTTACGGGGGTGTGTTCACGGACTTGGGATTTCTCCCACCTCTACGCCCCAACACGGGAACAAAAACTGGGACCTAAGTTTTCAAACAGAAAGTTATAAGAGTGCTCTGTGCTTAAGTTAAAGATTAAGTGAATGGAATAATGTATGATAAATGAATTCCAAACAGGGGTGTGTAGAGTCAGCCATAGTTCATACCATTTTGGATTCAAGAAAAACAAATCAGAACATTTTCTTAACAGTGAGAGGTTTGGAACTTTGGAAGGAGCTAGGGATTTCGGTAGACCTGTAAGCGATATTTCACAGATTCAAAGAATGATACCAGGGCTTATAGGACAATAGTATAGGGGCAGGTTGCGCAAAATAACTTGTTATCCATTGAGTTTAGAAGGTTGGAAGTCTTCAGAGTGATTCCATAGGGCACAGAAAATAGCTCCTCTGTCTGAGGGAATACAGGAACAGAAGGACATTTAGATTTTGAACTAGGCCCGTGTAATCACAAATCACTATTTGATGAAAAATGTCATGAAATCTGGAGCTCTCCCACTAAAATACCATCAATTGAAATTTTCAAGAATTAATTTTTCTTTTTTGTTCGTTCAGGGTACCAGAACATCTGGAGTATAGGTGGTACAGATTAGCCATGATTGAACTTCATGCTGAACTGAATCAAAAGATGTGAAATGTGTAGGGGCAGAAATTGGACCTGGTTGCTCTTGATTGGCCAAAGTTAAATGACCACAATGAGGGCACATTTGGAGGGAGGGTGGGCTGCTCAACATTGTAATCACTCTAAAGTGCAGAAGCCACTTAAAGCAAATGGTAGTTACCTTATATACACATTCCTTCAGTAGTCACTATGATCTGACCACAGCAGTAGTCCTCTTGTTTAGTTGTCATTCCACATCCACACCTTTCTGGCATTTAACTTTGAATCTCTGGCTCAGGACTTCTCTTTCAGATATCAAACTATCACAGTGGTTCCTACTATTTAAAAAATAGGGTTCATTCTATTCCACTAAATTGCAGTACTGATTTTCTGCCACTAGGTGCTGGTATTGCTCTTTGCAGATTTCATCTTATTCAATTACCTGTTGGAAGTGCTGAAAGGATTTTATTGGCCAATGTTAAGAAACCATATCAGAGTCAGCTAGATCCTGAATTAGACATCAAGGTAGACGCAAAGCAATCAGTAAAATAGGTCCTCACAGAAAATTTACCTAGACTTGTGAATATTAAACATTGATGAATTTATAAAAACTGAAAGAACTGCAGACACTGCAAATCCTCAGCAGGTCTGGCAGCATCTGTGAAGAGAAATCAAAGTTAATGTTTCAGGTCGAGTGACCCTTCCTCAGAACAGGTGATGATTTTATACCTGTTTTTCTGCTTGTTTTAAAAGCCTCTGGAACCTTTCATCCTCCAGCACCCACGCGGGCAGTTCTGTCTCCCCTTTAGCTTTCACCTCCTCCAACCTATTCTTTAGTTCCCTGAGCACTTGTAGCTCATCGTTTAGACGGCTATGCCAGGTCAGTGATGCTTGAAGATCCAGCTCCAGGTCCAGGGAGGTTCGAATAGGATGCTCTGCTGCTTTTTTCACAACCGGTTGGCAGAGGGTCTGTAAAGGGGCATCAAAGTAAATGATTATTAATGATTTTGGAACACTCATTTCTAACTTGCAAACAGTGGTCATGCAGCCTTTAGTGGCCTTCACAAATCATGTATTTATCTCACACAGATTTCTGACTGGAACGACGTTCTTTGCAAGACTTCGAGTTAAAAGTCGTTAAGGGGTTGCAATTCGCTAAGAAACCCAATTCGACCGAAATGTGGTTCTCTTAATAGCGAAATATTGTGGAAGCTGGAAATCCTAAATAAAAACAAAAGGTGCTGGAGTGCCAGGGACCCGGGTTCGATTCTAGCTTTGGGTGACTGTCTGTGTGGAGTTTGGACACTCTCCCCGTGTCTGCGTGGGTTTCCTCTGAGTGCTCCAGTTTCCTCCCACAATCCAAAGATGTGCAGGTTAGGTGAATTGGCCGTGCTAAATTGCCCATGGTATTCAAGGATGTGTAGGTTAGGTATATTAGTCAGGGATAAATGTAGAGTACTAGGGTAGGGGAATGTGTCCGGGTGGGATACTCTTCGGAGGGTCAGTGAGGACTTGTTGGGCTAAATGGCCTGTTTCTACGCTGTAGGAATTCTATGTTCTATGAAACTCAGCAGGCCTGGCTGTATCTGTAGACAGAAAGGTAGACAAGCAGGAGGCTGGAAGAACACAGCAAGCCAGGTAGCATCAGGAGGTGGAGAAGTCAATGTTTTGGGAGTAAATCAGACAGAAAAGCAGATTCAACATTTCAAGGCCAATGACTCTTCTTCATATCTGGGGAAGAATCTTCTTGGACTCAAAATGTTAACTCTGCTTCTCTCTCTCGCTCTCTGCACAGATGCTGCCAGACCTACTGAGTTTCTCTAGCACTTTCTGTAATATTGCAATGTTCAGATTATGTATTCCCAGTAGGAATCCTTATTCTTTGGCCATATGTGCTGGAAATCAGAGGATCTGACCATGGCTTTCTACCCGCAGGGGATACCATGGATTGTCCATCATCCTTATCTTATCCATGGATAGTGCGTCATCCTTATCTTATCCACACAACTATAGACAATGTGACCTCTCAGCATGAAAATCCATTCATTAAGTTAACCCTCTGATGCTGGAGTTGTGATTTCTTTGACTCATTTAGTAATTTGTTTCTCTTATTTTCTTTCTTCTTCCTGTTCAATATGTACCTATATGATGCACAATTGGGGAAAACTTAGTCTGCTTTCAGTGTTTTCAATACCCTAAAATTGCTCCCTTAGATTTGCTATCCCCATGTCCTTTGTAACTGTGATCATCAAAACTGAACCTCCTGGTTCAATATGTTGGCTGCTAACACTGCTCAAACAGAATTAAGATAACCTTACTGGATTTAAATTCTATACATTTATTTTAATTCCCCATCAGTCTATATCCCTGGGCAACTGCTGTCCCACAACGTATCACCAAATTCAGAGCTTTGGGAACCATTCATTATATTAAAAAAACACAGCCTGGACTCATTATTGTTATATTGATGATTGTAAATTAAGTATAGAGGAACAGGTATCCAACAATCTGTGAAACATGTGGTGAATAATCATCTGGAAACGATTATGTAGGGAGCAGAATGAAATGAGTAAATCTTAACGCAGTTTCTGCTAGGCATGGATATGTACAAGATGACCTGCCAAGGAACAGAGTGGTAGATATATCAAATAGATCAAATCCCCAATGGGTGTTTTCATTGGGCTAGGAGAGGTGCAGTGTAAAATTCTTCTCATTTCACTATTTTTAATGTATTAATACACTGATTTATTTCTAAAGGTTCAAGAGGCATTTGGATGGGTATATGAATAGGAAGGGTTTGGAGGGATATGGGCTGGGCGCTGGCAGGTGGGACTAGATTGGGTTGGGATATCTGGTCGGCATGGACGGGTTGGACCAAAGGGTCTGTTTCCATGCTGTGCATCTCTATGACTCTATGACTACACAAAGGTATCAATTACAGTACACCTTACGTTTTGGACATTTAATGAATCCTTTGTAATTAAGTTAATAATCCTGCTGTAGAATTGTATGCATTGTAAAACATAAACATTAAATATGTGATTGTGTATGGATATATTCTAGGTTTCACACTTTGAAATCATTCTGAACATTCCCCCGAACCATTATATTGCCTCACACAATTCCAACTGTTCTGCAGCTCTACCTAGTATGCTAAAACCGTAAAATACAGGGGCAGAGTTCAACTATTTGGCTGGTTGAGTCTGCTCCATTATTCGATCATGGCCAATATGCTTCAGCTATTCTTCTACTGTCTCCCCATTCAATCAAGAATCTAACTACCTCTGTCTTAAACACATTCAATAACTTGATCTCCACAATCTTCTGCAGCATTACGTTCCACAGGTTAACTTTCCTCTGGCTGAAGAAATTCATCTCCATTTCAGTCCTACAGGATTGTCCCTTCACTCTGAGGCTGTGCCCTTTGATCCTAGTCTCTCCTACTAGTACAAACATCTTCTCCATATCCACTCTATCCAGGCCTTTCAGATTGATGTAAGCTTCATTGATTCCCCCCTCATCCTTCAAAACCCAGTTGACTACAGGTCCAGAGTCCTCAACTGCTCCTCATGTGACAAACCCTTCATCCTGGGGTCATTCTTGTAAATTTCCACTAGACCCCTCCAAGGCCAGCACATCCTTCCTTAGATTCTAACACAATGATTCTCTTCTGACAGTTCACAGACGGGCTGCAGTTGAAATTCCATTCTTTTGTGTTTCAATATGTTGGCACAGGCTCAAAGAACTGTACTAGTGTTATTCTGAAGTAAGATCTTCCCTTTCCAAATGTATTTTTCTGCACATTATTAATAAGACATACCCTTTTAACTCTCAAGCTTCGTCGTTCCATGGCATTGCGCACAAAAGGCGATCTTTTGGCTAATGTTGAGCTGTCACTGTCACTTCGATTCAACTGTTGATTAAAAAAAAAGAATTAAAGTACAAGATATAGCTTACAGCAGCGAACATGTTGAAATATACATCCGTATTAGCATCAAGCGCTCCCAACTCAGCAATAGGAAATGTCTGAAGTAAAGATGTCTGTCCTTAAAAAGTAAACCTTCAGTCCTTTGATGGTATACCAGACATCCTCTTGATCAGACTGACTGAATATGCATGGACAGGTTTATCTTGTATACTCATGCCCACTTGGAACTACGTTAAGATTTACTCATTTCATGTACAAGTTTGACAAGAGAAACAAGATTTTCATTTTAATAGTCTGGACTGGATTCAAATTCAGATCCTTCATGATGCAAGAACTTTAACCGACTGCATCAACCCATTCCCCAAGTAAGATCTATTATTTATTAAGATCCATCCCAAATTAGTCTTTATATATTAATCATATAAGTATTTTTAAAATTAAATGGCTAAACAAAGTTTCCAAATGTAATTCGCATTTCAGTCATCTAATAGTCTTTCATGGTTAACCTAATCAGCTTATTGTAGAATTATGAATATCATTGAAATATAAGGATAAAAAATTATTGCAAATGCAGCAGTGCAAAGTCTGATAGTTTTGATCACATTGTTCAAAATCTTCAGAACATTCCTCCAGTCCCACTATTCTGACCAGTAGAGTCCCACCACAATTTTCAGCTATACTAGGATGACGTTGCAAGCATTTCCTTTCCTGGGGATTAGACCTTGGTTTTAATTATGCTTCTCATCTGACTCCACTATAAACTACTGCTGGCTACACAACTGGTCTACATGCAGTTCTGCTCACTATTAATGATGCCATTACAATAGGAGACATGGAGGTGGACCAACATTTGTTTATTTCTCTGATGTACTTAGTGATGCAGAAAGTCTTGTGGTGCTATAATATTGTCCCGACCTCTGAGTCAGAAGTTCCGACTTCAAGGTGCACCTCAGAACTTGTTGGCCATGGAAGGTGCATTCATGCAGGCTGTATTCCTGATGAAGGGCTTTTGCCCAAAACGTTGATTTTACTGCTTCTCGGATGCTGTCTGAACTGCTGTGCTTTTCCAGCACCTCTAATCCAGAAAGGTGCATTCATAGCAAGACCAAACAGGTCGATTATCAATCTTTCCAATATACCTGATGGCAGGTTATAAGTCCAGAAGAGAATCCTGATCAAGCCTCCGCAGTACTTCACCCATAAGAGTGGACCAATCCAATAGAAGGTCCAACCCTTGGAAACAAGGTTGGGGGAAAAGACAGACAGGCTCAGGGATGATAGAAAGTTCACTAGTGCAAATGAAGTAAACAAACATGGAAAGAAGTTATCCTAATGAATGCCGAGAGTGATGGTGAATAGTCTCAGGAATGTGGGGTGTCTGTTACATGGACAGAATGGGCAAGTTTGTGTGAAGAGGAAATATATAAGATGTTGACAGACAGTTTGGTAACCAAAGTACACAGATTTATTATAATGGGAGGAATGTTAGAATGGAAGAACATGGTACCTGGATAAAATAATTGTTACTGGCTTTCAAATGTGCACATCTGCCTGTAGATTTATCAGGGCTTATTCTCCAATATGTGTTCCAATCATGGAGATATCAACTCAAGAAGATGTTGCAGGGAATTACTGGCATTCAGCCCATATATTTACGTCCATCATTGATGGAAACTATGTACTATGGACCTGCAACATTACACTTATGTCACCAGAAGCACAGTTTCATTGTTTTATTTTAGATGCCGAATATTTGCAGTACAGTAGTGCTTCGATTTACGAACTTAATCCGTTCCAGGACCCGGTTCGCGAACTGAATCAATTTTTCCCATTGTTTGGATAGCGTAAGAATGCTTGGACGGCTGTTCACAGCGTACGCACCAAAGACGAACTGAATGAGATCACGCGGGGCCTGAGAGCTGTTGCGTTCAACAAGCGCGTAGCAAAGCAGAACAACGAAACCATGTGGTCGCACACAGGCTTTTTGCGTTTGTACTTTCATTCGTACCTTGAATTTCATACGTACGTTGAGGCAAAATTTTACATACAATCCTGTTTGTAAACCGATTTGTTCGTGAACGGGATTGTTTGTATGTCAAGGCGCTACTGTATTTGGTTTTGCATTAGCACAGAATTATTGATTTGCCAAACATACGTAGGAGATATTTTGGATAAGAGGGAGATGTATGCATAGAGGTTGGTCACTGGATTAGTAATCCAGAAACCCAGGCTAATATTCTGGAGACATTTGTTTAAATCCCCTCACGGCAAATGGTACAATTTGAATTCAATAAAATCTGGAATCAGGTCAACAAAAAATCCATCTGGTTCACTGATGTTCTTTCGGGAAGGAAATCTGCCAAATTACCCAGTCTGACCTACAGGGGCCTCCAGGTCCACAACAATGTGGTTGGCTCTTAATTGCCCCCTGAAATGTTGCCCAGCCAATGATGTGCACACCCCATACAGAAATAAAGAGAAAAGAATCAACAGTTATAAATAGGTTTCAATACAACAAAAGGGAGTTTCTTACCCTGCAAATGTACTGATTTCTTTCACCTGGAGAAAAGGTTTGGGATCTTACAATCATGCTGTTCCTCACAAAATGCTTTTGCCTATTATTCAGATTGGACTTGTCCTTAGGCCTGACAGCCATGCACTCCACCACAGCCTCCTCTGTGTTCATTTCTTTGTCAACCTGTGGAAATTGGGTTCAAACTTTTTATCAGCTGCACTATAAAAACTGTCCACAGGATAGTTCACCCAATGTCAATGGTGCAGTTACCCTTACTAAAAGCAAGCCTTACACTGAACGGTAAATGGGATAGCTTGATAAACTTAGAAAGAGCATGGGCTGGTGTAAGTTTTCCTTGATTGGAGAATTAGAGGAGGGGTAGTGATGTAAATGGTAGTGATAGAGTTAGGGCTAAGGTTAGGGTTAGTTTTGGTTGCCACTTAATCTAACCACACAGGTCAACAGGTTGCCACAACATTAGACTTTGAATATTCCGAAGGATAGTGTGATTGAACACTCAGTTCAGGAAGCAGCAGTTTTGTAATATCAATACATCAAATTATTCACTACAGTCTCAAACCAAAACCATTAAAAGATAATGACAAGCCATGCAAGTGTAAGAAGCACCAATGCTGGACAGTCTAATGAAGTTTTGAGTTAATTGGCATCCATGCTGTTGACCCACATTCTAACATTTAGTGGCATGGGTTCAAGTCAAATTACTGAGGAGCTGTGTATTCACATCTCCAACAGGCTGATTATAAAATCTCTCTAACATTTAACCCGAGACTAAACAAATGCATACCTTGCATCTTCACAAAGGAGGACACAATTAATGTCCCAAAAATGTTGGGAAACTCAGGGTCTAGTGAGAGGAAGGAACTGATGCAAAATCAGTATAATTAAGGAAAAGGTGTTGGGAAAATTGATGGAATGAAAGACTGATAAGTTCCCAGGGCCCAATAATTTACACCCCAGCGTACTTTAGGAAGTGGTCAGAGGAATAATGGATGCATTAGTAGTCATCTTTCAAGATTCTATAGACGCTAATTGATGCCTTTTGGAAATTTAAATATATTACATCTCTTGCTTCCCCTTTAACTAAACTGCTTCTTGCAGTTTCAACTTATTTTTCTTTCATCCCACTCATCAATAACAATAAGCAGGTACCATTTCTGCTCAAGTTATACAATTGTGTCATCATACTGGAAACAGTAAAGAACAGCTTGGTTCCAAAACTGCACAAAATTGACTGGAAGTAGATAACAGGAGGCATTCCTACCAGCATTGGCAGCACTGTGTCTGACTGCGTCACCCCACCTCTTTTATCATCAGTCATATTTGGGGGCATTTCTTTCAACGAAATCAATCCCGCTGCAATCTCTTCCACTTCTGAGTCTTTGCCAATGCCACTTCCTTCTTCCTGTGCCTCAGCAGCAACCTCCATCAGCATCTCCTGCCTGCATTAGCAACAAGTTATAAAACTCATTCAGGACTTCATCTGTTTTCTTCTGTTACTGTTTGTCAAAGTTCGACGTTTGAGTGGATAAGTGAGTGAAGATTTGCGGAACAGTTTAAGTATATGTGTTTAGAACTTTGATGATGGGGAGTGGTTTCCTGTACACTATCGAAGAACAGGGGGAGAGATAGCTCATGGGCCGGCACAGTGGCTCAGTGGTTAGCACTGCTGCCTCACAGCACCAGGAACCGGGTTCGATTCCTGCCTCGGGTAACTGTCTGTGTGGAATTTGCACATTCTGCCTGTGTCTGCGTGGGTTTCTTCTGGGTGCTCCGGTTTCCTCCCACAATCCAAAGATGTGCAGGTTAAGTGAATTGGCCATGCTAAGTTGCCCTTGGTCAGGGGTAAACATAGGGTAGGGGAATAGGTCTGGGTGGGTTATGCTTCAGAGGGTCAGTGTGGACTTGTTGGGCTGAAGGACCTGCTTCCATACTGTGGGGAATCTAATCTAATCTAATCAAAAGCTGACAGGAAGGTGAGGGTGAGGACCTTGCCCTATCACTGGAGTCAAAGATTCCCCTCCAGCGTGGAAACAGGCCCTTCATCCCAACAAGTCCACACCGACCCTCCAAAGAGTAACCCACCCAGCCCCATCCCTCTGACTAATGCACCTAACACTATGGACAACTTAGAATGGCCAATTCACCTGACCTGCACATCTTTGGACTGTGGGAGGAAACCAGAGCACTTACAGGAAACCCACTCAGACATGGGGAGAATGTGCAAACTCCACACAGACAGTTGCCCAAGGCTAGAATCGAACCTGGGACCCTGGTGCTGTGAGGCAGCAGTGATAACCACCGAGCCACCGTGCCACCCTAAGCTGGTGACCTGGATTTCCAGAAACCACCAGCAAGTGGCCCACCTGTGGAGGCTTACTCCTTGAGGGATCACTGATAGAAGGAATAATTGTTGAAGCTGGTGAAGGTGTTCCAATTAAATTGACTGTTTTGTCCATGATGGTGTCAAATGTCTAATGTGATGGATCCAGCTGACAGAAGGTAAGGCTTTTATCTCTTCTCGCAGGGTCAAGGACAGTGACGCTCTCAGAGGCTACTCCCACACCTGCCACCTGTGTCTCCAAGTGTCCTCAGGTTTGCAGCAATTAGAAGTCCCAAACACTGACGGCAAGTTGCCATGGTTTCTCAATTGGGTAACTAATCATCAGGGACGTGGTGTGTGGAAAGCCTGAAGTGGTAATTTGCTAGCCTTAGCTGTTTATGAGGCAAGAAAGCCCCCAGTAGACCTTCTCACCCTGCACTTAATTCCAAAGGTGGCAAGAAAGGGGTGAGTTTCTTTCCAAGGTCAAATTGCCATATTATTTCTGCTTCTGACCACCTCTTCAGGGAGGGAAGAAACCCCACACCCTATGTAAGCGTGTGTTAATGGCAAATAATGGTGTGATCTGTTGGACATAACTCCCTGCTTCTGTGTTGTAGCATCTGCATTTTTCTACATGTAGGGGGCCAGCTGTTGATAGAGAAAAAAAGACCAATGTCCACCCAGTTTGCCCTTGGTTTATCTTGGCAACTGCATGGTACAACAGTAATGAAGATGTTGATTAATTGTACTATGTACCATTGCTCCTAATAATGTGGACCAATGTCATGTGGAATCCGTGTGCTTTGAACCTGCTGCTCTCTAAGCCTGCATTAATCGGCCACCCATCACAAGACCTGAAACCTGCTATCATTACCTTTCTCCGCCTTATGAACCAATAACACTGCATAGTGAAGCAATTGCAATATTCAAACAGCAAATGAAAGCACTCTGTTAAAACAGCAGGCTTGACAGATCCGTCAAACTGTTCCATCTTCCCCTTTCCTCCCAAAAGTATTTGACTTTGATTCAGCACTCCACCTGGAGTGTCACATTAGAAGAGTTCACAGACGGTGAACTGTGACTTGCAGGCCACATTGGAGGATTACAAGGTGGCCCTCATGACATATGTTGCTTAAGGGCCTGCGGTCCTAGGCAAAAGGTCAGTGCAGTGGGCCCGAGGAGTCCTGGATCCCCAGCATTCTGCCTGAATGCCATTGGAATTACGTTGGGAGTATAGAAGAATGTCTGTGGGACTTCAATGACCCCATTCTTCCACAAACGGGAGCAGAAAATGTTCCATTCAGAAGGTAACTGGTCGAATATCACAAAGTCTACAATACCATTCTTCGCCTGCTTCGGCATCCTCTTCTTCATCTATAGCCAGCTCCTGTTCAACCGCCTGCAGTTCAACAGACGTCCTCTCCAACAATGCAGACACAGCATCCTGCTGGATCTGAAGAGAAGAAAGGCAATGGAAATGAAAGAAGTTACTGCAGAATATGGAGAATTATCTCCTTTCATGTAGAATCTTGTACAAATAATGTGGCACAGCTCACCAAAGGCAATTCACTTACCCCTAAAGAATGCAAGCTCTCTGCCGAACATAGGTTGTAATTAACTGCAGTTTCCGCCCGTGGAAATTACTTGTGATGCTTAAATTTCAGATACATAATTTATTAATGTGATTTTTATTTTTATCTACAGAAACCTGCTGGGCAGATTTATCAGACAATGAGGCATTTATCTAACTGAAATCTCACAAACCTGTGGCCAGATGTAAGATCAATAGATCAACTAATTGGCTTCACAACCCCTGTGAATCTCTGCCCGTGATACAGCAAAGTTAAACGTTTTAAGTGATTTCAGATTTTGTATTTCACACGCACTGCCGACCAACTTGGAGAGAACTAAGATGTTTGAACCGACTCAATTTTTTAATGTGACTCTGTCGATCACTCGCATTTTCAGACACCTAGGGGATCAAATCCTAAATCAAAGAGGGGTTTGTGTCTGGCAGGTGTTGTGACCTTGACATTGGGAAAATTTGAGAATCCAGAGCCTGTGCTTCTCAGAAGCATGTACCTCCACAATCCAACAGATGAAAGTGGGTGAGATACCCCAATGGCAGGGCTCACAGCTGGGGGAAGGTGAGCACTGCTGAGGGGTCGGAAGGGCAAGGGCATTTCAAAATGGAGGTGCTCTTGAAAGGCTCCAGAGGGCTGAAGGAAAGAAATGCAGAAGCGTTGGGGCCATCAGTGAGGAGGCAAAAAGTGCCACAAAACTGCTTTTGGCTGCAGATGTGAAGAGCAACCTCTAATATCCTGCAGTCCACTTACAAAGAGGACGTATCTGCAGCGTTGCCACAGCAGAAGGCTGTCACAAACGTGTTTTGCTGTGATAACGTGGCCCTGATATGAGGCCTTCCTTAACAATTAATCCAATCTATCAAGGGAATGTCCCAGCAACCTAGGATCATTTTGAAATTTGAATTCAATACAAAACAAATTGGGACTCAAAGTCTAATGATAACCATTGGCAATTGTTGGAAAAATCTATCTGGTTCACTAACGTTCTTTAGGGAAGAAAGCTACTGTCCTTACCTGGTCTAACCTGCATGTGACTCCAGGCCCATAGCAATGTGGTTGACTCTTAACTGCCCTCTGGGCAATTAGGGATGGGCAATAAAGGCTGGCCCTGCCAGTGACACCCACTTCCCATAAATGGATGATAAAAAAGGGGACCAATCCACCATGTTCCAGTCCGAGCAATGTTGACACCAAACCAGGGCCGACCTCCTGAATAAACTTTACCTTGACTGTAGTGCTGCAAGGCTCAGGTCTCAGTGAAGCTTCCTCAGTTTGTGCTTTGTTCTTTGGATGATGAATATTCACGTTCTTGTAATGTAGCATGTTGTACCAGCTTGTCAAGGTGTCCCCACGGGTGCAGAAGTCTGCCAGACTAATCTGGGTTCCAGCCTTTGGAAAAATGAGAAAAGAAAGCCCTCAGTCTGCTCATGGTTTATAACGATCTGGTTAGGGCGTTTGTATAAAATTCCTGTGTATTACCATCACACAGGCATTTCAGATCGGAAAGAGTTGCATTTTTATCGCGCTTTGTAATGCCTCTTGGAAAAGTCTCAAAAGGATTACTCTGAAACACACTGATGGTTACTGGTCTGGATTCTGTGGTAGTGACAAGAGTTAAACTGTCAGGATTCAAGTGGAAGTCATTACATTGCTGGCAGAAATACACCACGTCCCCCACAGGGTGGACTGTTGAGGTTCAACCACTCCATGACTATAATTAAGTAGAAATCACTGAACTGGTGAGAAACTGTCCCTTTGCATGATAACTTCCAATGGAAAACCCCTGGGAAGAGATGATAGGTTACTGAATAAAGTACAACTGGATTTTTAACGGCTGAGTGAAGGCATAAAGCTGGCTGTACATAGAATTGATAAGTCACTAGAATCAGGTAAGGTGCATTGAGGATATTGAGGGAAGTAAAACAGTGAAGCAGCAGCCAAAATCTACTATATTTTTCTCAGATATGGTGATAGTGTAAGAGGACTAGAACATGGCAGATGTTATCTTTATTGTTCTAAAAAGGGTTAAGAGTAAACCCAGTTACATGCAATTTTCACTTGGGACAGGCAGGGTTTGACAGTTGAGCCCACTGACCTCAAAAGCAGATCATAGGCATTCAACTGGTTAGAAAACACACCTCAGTTTGGCTCACCAGCCCTCACTCCCTCCTAATCCTCCTACACACATCACTATGTCTCCTTTATGCCAACCCATGCACCCATCCAACCTCATGTTCCCCCATATCCTTATGTCATCTCCAAAGCCACTCACTATTCACTGTGAGCAGACCACAGGTGAAATGTTCAGGTGAGAAAAAGTTTCTAACATCATTAACACTCATACTCACATAGTGGTGAAAAATAAACCCACTCCAAGTTTTAAATTCCTTTAAATGTTCAATATGGCATAAAAATATATTTTTATTCAGACTACTTATCAAAGAAACCTTACTCTCTGTATAGCTTGCTTAAAATGTCAATCAAACTAATCACAATTCTCTGCTGAGATCCTTGAGGTTTATGGAACTCAGCTAAGTATTTAAATACTTAATAATAGCTGTTGAGGAAACAATAAAAAAGACCTCGATTGGAACTGTTTGACAAGATGCCATTGTTTTTTGCCTAACATACACAATATGATCTGTCATTCAAAGCAGGCATGTATTTTAAACTCTCACTAACAGCTGCAGCCTTTTGTTAAACAGTTAAAGAGCAGTGGATTTTGACAACTTAAGATTGTGGCATTTGAACTGATCTCCTCTACCTTCAAGAGCATTTATGCCCACTTCACCAATTCATGCCGCCTGCATTGTGGGTTCAGCACTTGTAACAGTAAACACATTGTCTGTTTGAATTCAGCGCTAAGTTCAAATGGCCCTGCTCAATTTACGTTTCCTTGGGTGAAATCACATCAAGTCTCTGACCCCTTTCGGCAGAAATGGGAATCTTCCAAGCTCCATGAAACTCCAGCTCTAACTGTCCAGTATCTTTTAGATTGCTGCATAATCTTTCCAGCAGTTAACCTTCAAACTACTTTATGTTTCCTTATTATTGAGGACTATAATATATTATTTATAAAGCTTCAGCGCACTTACCAGACAATCTTCCAACAGTGTCTTCCCCACAGAGCAAACATCAACTCGCAGTGTCTTCTGATGTAAAGCAGACTGGGTAATAGCTACCCGGAAAACCTCATTGAGAGTAAGAATCTCTGCAACACTATGAACCTTTGTGCGGAATAGGCTGCTGGAATCACACGAGCTTGGAAGCAATGCAGCTCTGATGTACCTGCAAGATTGCAAAGTTACCTTTTAGACAATGGACTAAAATAGTTAAAGATTGAATAAGCAGCAACAGCATTGTTGAGTATATTTTCTTTTCATTCATGGTATGAGGTGTTGTTGCCTAGACCAGAATTTGTTACCCATCCCAAACTGCCTAGGGTGCAGTTAAGAGTCAACCATGTTGCTGTTGGCCTGGAGTCACATGTACTCCAGACCAAGTAAGGTTCCTTTCCTAAATGACATACATGAACCAGGTAGACAATTGACAGTGTTACATTAGCTTACCTTACTCAGTTTTTTAAATCGAGATTTTTAATAAAGTCAAATTTCCCCATCTGCTATGATGGAATTCAAACTCCTCCTACTGCTGAAAGGATTCAGGGCCAATTTGTTAAGCAAATTTATTGACAACAAGATTGGTAGAGTGGATAATAGTGAAGAAGATGGTTGTAGGTTACAGGAAGATATAGATGGGCTGGTCAAATGTGCAGACCAGTAGCAGATGGTATTTAACCCTGACAAGTGCGAGGTGATATACTTGGAGGAAGAAGCAAAATGAGGAAGTATTTAATGAGTAGCAGGACACTGGGCAGCTTAGAGAAACAGAGAGATCCTGGAGTAATTATTCACAGATCCCTGAGGTTGGTAGAGCACATGAATACAATAGTTAAGAAGGCATATAGGACTCTTGCTCACATCAGTCTTGTCATAGCATAAGAGCAAGGAGAGAACGTTGGAGTTGTACAGAGCGTTGGTCAGGCCACAACTGTGCACAGCTCTGGTCACCGCACTACAGGAAGGGTATCATAGCACTAGAAGGGGTACAGAGGAGGTTCACCTGGATGTTGCCTGTGATGGAGAATTTGAACTATAAGGAGAGACTAAATAAGCTTGGATTGTTTTCTTTAGTGCAGGGAAGACTGAGGTGGGATATAATTGAAGTGTATGGACAGGGTGAATGGAGAGCAGCTGTCTCCCTTGGTTGAGGGGTCAATCTCGAGGGGGCATAGTTTTTGGGTGGGGGCAGGAGATTCAGAAAGAATTTGGAAGCAAACATTTTCAGTCAGTGGGTGGTGGGGATCTGGAATGCACTGCCTGGGAAGGGGGTGTAGACTGGAAAACTTACAACCTTTAAAAATTTCTTGTATGAGTTCTTCAAGTATCACAACATTCACGGATATGGGACAAGTGCAAGAAGTTGGGGATTAGTGCACCTGTAGTGGTAGTTACATCAGTGCAGACTTGATGGGTCGAAGGGCCTTTTCTCCACTGTATGAGTCTGTGAATTTATCTGGTACAGGGTTCCGCAGATTTGTTTACCCGCTGGTACCACGTTATATTTAATGAAAACCCCTGAATATAAGAGCTAGTCAGTAGCTGAGTTTAAGCTGATTCATCCAATACTTAATCTGTGGAGGGGATACACCTTGAAAGTGTGCAGCATCATTTGTGCCTCTCAATAAATACATAAAGGATTTGTTCAGAGGCCCCGAAGCGGAATGATTGACCGCATAGTGGCCATGGCCTGTCCTGAGCCTACTTAGCAAGGACCAGTCCTGCTGTGGTAGCTTAAAGCTTGCCATTCAATAGATGGTGGCTTATCCTAGGAACCTTCGAGGACAATGGATCAGCAAATTGATAAATGGTAAATAGGAATGATGACCAGAAAAATTTTCAGGCTCTGAACGTGATAGGGTAGATGCAGAAAACATGTTTCCCTTATGTGAGAGTCAAGGACCAGAGGGCATCATCTCAGAATAATTTAAAACAGATAGGAGCAGGAATTGCTTCTCTCGGAGGATCGAGAATCTGTGGAATTCTTTTCCACTGAGGGCTGTCAAGGCAGGGTATATTCAAGGCTGAGATAGGCAGATTTTTGATCAATAAGGGAACCAAGGGTAATAGCGAAAAAGCAAGAATATGGAGTTGAGATTTATCAGTTCAGCCATTATCTCATTGAATGGCAGAGCAGACTCGGAATGGGCGGAATGGCTTACTTCTGCTCCTATGTCGTCTCTGATCTATGGAGTATTTCCTAAAGCTTTTATTTCAGATTTCCATCATTCAGAATATTTTGCTTTCTTCATCACCATGAATGGTAAGTTACTTCACAGTGACTAGAGTTTGAGTCTTGAACAAATGAGCGAACAACAGTCAATGGCAGAAAGGAAGAACCCCAAGGTCAGAGTTCATATCAGATTTAGGCCAGGATAAAATGCCACTCAAACTGATAGAAACTTTGGAAGCAAGGAAAACACTAAAGACTTGAGGGTATGAATATCAGGATTTGAATATTTATTCTCAGGAGGGACATGTTGCTAGCAAACATTTGAACTGATAGAGCGGCTGTGATGAGGATGCTCCCACAATGTTACTAACTGAGAAGGCCTACAATTTTGACCCAAAGCAACTAAGGGATGTTAATGTTGGTGCACTGAACACTTCTAGAGGAAGACAAAACCTGTGAAGACAGCAGTAAAGAAAAGAGACACATCGAGAGATGATCTTGCTGTGTGCTTGATTTTTTGATCATTAGATTCACAGGTTGGTACTTACCAGTTTTGGAACTAAGTTTTGAAGATGGAATGTTGAGTGGGGAGACGTCCACATCTACCCTGTTCATAAAGCCCATTGTATCAAACTAAAATCACACAGCTGATTGGCTCCTGGTCAGACTAGCAAAACCCAACCTCTTGGGCCTACTGGCCAGGTGTCTCCAGAATTCTGCAATTCCATGCAAAGGAGCTGAGCTAATGGCAGCCGAGGTGAAATGAGGCCCTTTAATGGACATCAGTCAACAATTTATGGGACTTAATTGGCAACAGGTCAGGAAGGCCAACTGGGGGTCTTCCCACCCAGTTTCTGAGGTGCTGGAAGGAGGTCACCAATCTCCCAGATTATCTGCCCTTCCCACCACCTTCTCCATCACTTTGGGGAGGGGAAATTCTGCCCACAGAGGCATTTACAAGCACAGAAGGAGGCGATTTGGCTGATCAGGTCCAGGCTGGTGCTTTGCAGTGTAATCCAGTCACATTCACCCACTCAATTTTGCTAGACATGGAAATCTATTTTGTTTGAGAGTCCATTCAGTTTTCTTTTCAAATCAAATCTTTTCACCTTTGCTTCCATCATCCACATAGGGCAATAGTTTCTCAGTCATAATCACTTACTGTGAAAAACTCAGATCTGCCTCCCCACGTCCTTGTACAATCAGTAAAAGGGAATAGCTTATCTAAGATTGTTGTAGTCTGTACACTCTTATCAAACCTCCCCAGAATATCCATTGTCCCAAGGAGAACAATCTCAGATTCTTACTCTAACCATTGCTGAATGTTGACAGCTCTGCCAAAGAATGGACACGTTGGTTTTCATAGACAGCATACTCACACTTTACATCCAGGTTGCACCAGGAGAGCTGTCAGATTCCTCAGCTGCACGGCAATTATAATGAAACTTGCACTGGTGGGATCATACCTGCCACAGATGCAGCAACAAAAATGAAGATGCAGATACAAATTTCTTCTAATCACGCCATGTAGACGTGTTATGACATACTTTTGAGTCAGGTGGGATTAAATCTGTGTTTCTGGCCCAGAGATAGGGACTCCTCACTGCACCACAAGAGCCCCTCAAATATGCATTTATGTCGACACAGAAATATTCCAAGTTTGATCCCTGCCCAGAGATGATTCAACTAATGTCAATGTACCTTCAATCATCCTCAGTGACCCTCGATTAAGGAAGTAAATATTTTCCTGCTCATTCTTGGTACATTTGGGAAAGCAAATCTTAGCAGGACTTATATACTTAATGGTAAGATTCTAGGGAGTGTTGCTGAACAAAGAAACCTTGGGGTGCAGGTTCATAGATCCTTGAAAGTGGAGTTGCAGTAGATATGATAGTGAAGGCGGCGTTTGGTATGCTTTCCTTTATTGGTCAGGGTATTGAGTACAGGAGTTGGGAGGTCATGTTGCAGCTATACAGGACATTAATTAGGCCACTGTTGGAATATTGTGTGCAATTCTAGTCTCTTTCCTATCAGAAAGATATTATGAAACTTGAAAGGGTTCAGAAAAGATTTACAAGGATGTTGCCGGGATGGAGGATTTGAGCTACAGGGAGAGGTTGAATAGGCTCGGGCTGTTTTCCTAGGGGCGGAGTGGTGGAGGATGAGGGGTGACCATATAGAGGTTTATAATATCATGAGGAGCTTGGATAGAATAAATAGACAAAGTCTTTTCCCTGGAATGGGCGAGTCCAGAACTAGAGGGCATAGGTTTAGGGTGAGAGGGGAAAGATATAAAAGAGACCTAAGGGGCAACTTTTTCACGCAGAGGGTGGTATGTGTATGGAATCATCTGCCAGAGGAAGTTGTGGAGGCTGGTACAATTGCAACGTTTAAAAGGCATCTGGATGGGTATATGAATAGGAAGGGTTTGGAGGGATATGGACTGGGTGCTGGCAGGTGAAACTAGATTGGCTTGCGATATCTGGTCAGCATGATCGGGATGGACCGAAGGGTCTGTTTCCATGCTGTACATCTCTATGACTACGTGAGCATCACTGGCAAGGTCAGCACTTACTCGCCATTGCTTATTTCTGTTAAGAAGGTGGCGGAGAGCTGTCTTCTTGAACTGCTGCTGTTTACGTGGTGTAGATACACTCAGGGCACTAACCATTTCAACCTGATCCAACCAACTGGCTTGTTCAGCATTTTCAGAGGCAGAGTCTGCGAGTCCCATGTCAGGCTGAATACATTGGATGATGTTTTCTCCTGGCCATTGGGTCTAGATCAAAGGCTCACAGTCTTAGGATCCAAGGGGAGGCCATTTTAGACTGAGGTGAGGAGCAATGTCTTCTCTCAGAGGTGGTGAACCAGTGGAATCCTCTACCACGGAAGGTTATGGAGGCCAAGTATTGAATATATATAAGGAGTAAATAGATAGATTTCTCTGGCTAAATATGTCAAGGCTTATGGGGAGAGTATGCAAGTACGGCATTGACTCAGAGAATTACTCATAATCATGCTGAGTGGCAGGGCTCAGTGAATGGCCAATGAGCTAATTCTGCCCCAATTTTCTATACTTCTGGGATGGACCAGGTAAGGACATTAGACTTCTTTCCCAGAAGGATTATTTCAAAAATTACTCATGGATATAGGTTAGGCCAGCATTTATTGTCCATCCCTAATTGCATGAAACGGGCAGTTAAGTGTCAACCACATTGCTGTGGGTCTGGGGTCACATGTAGGCCTGACCAGGTAAAGATGGCAGGTTTCCTTTCCTAAAGGCTATTTGTGAATGTGGTGGGTTTTTACAGCAATCTGGTGATTTTGTGGTAATTATTTATAAGACTAACATTTGATTCCAAAGTTATTAATTAACTGAATTTACATTTCCCCATTTGCCATAGTGAGATTAGAATTCATGTCACTGGAGCATCAACAAGGATATCGTCTAATCATCATTATCCAGCACTATGAACGTACAATCATAAGAGAAAAAGATTTGCTAAGAAACTCAGCAAGTCTGGCAGCATCTGTAAAGAAAAAAAGTTAATGTTTCAAATCCAATGAATCTTCTTCAGAAAGCAACAGCTTTGTACCGCATCTTTAATGTAGAAAATAAAGACAAATGTATTGACTTCAGCTGTGGTAGCCCAGCCCCAGAGTCAAACAGGCCTCAGCATATGCTCTATGTGCACAATTAACGGTGGTTGACTTGGATAATTTACTATTGGGCTGGTGGAACTATATCCGGGCAAGGACTCCTCAGGAGATCAGGAAGTAAAGGGAAAAAAGGGAAAAAGAAATTCAGGCTCGTAAATTCAGCCATGCATATTTAGTTTTTTTTAAATAATCACTTACCTCAGTCCAATCTGGATTTGAGCTGCCTCTAATGTGGAAGGTTCATCTTCATCATAAATAGCATCTTCAGTTTCATTTGGCCTAACAGCAATGTTGTAAAATTCAAGTTAATGGAAATTGTAAACTAAACATAATGAACACGAGAGCTGGGAATAATAAAAAAGTCACCATAAAATACATGATGAATTTACCCAGAGAACATGTCACAGCCATGCGCAAGTTATGGTTATGGACTTGGTTTATAAAAAGCACATGGGCATTCTGTTTAAGACATATTGCTGCACTTCCAGGAGGCACAGAGAAGCCTCAAATGTTTTGCTGGCTTTTGCAATGTGTGTTGTAGACATGGAAAACAGTGTACTTGTAATAAAAGAATAAAGTCCATGTTTCAATGCCTCTAGTGCACTCTGACAATGAGTACAGGGTGTACTGGGCTGACAATGTTGTAGCCCACACGCTGCCTCATGCTCCTCCTGAATATCCACCCCACCAGTAGCTCAGAATGATGGGGTTACCCCTTTCCAATTGCTTAGCCAATAAGTGAAGCAATTACCACTCCTCTCTCAATGATGATACTGTCCACTGTGCTTCTGAACTAGACTGGGAAACTTGCAGCAAGTGATCCCATGGAACTTGTGGACATTAGGTGAGAAGTGTTACACTCAGCTGGGACCTGCCTCATCACCTCCCACCAACTGAAGGTGGAAGCCATTTCAATGCTTACGCAGGTACGGAGTAGAACCTGTATTTTTCCTGCAAGTTTTGGAGTCACTGCTTCGAAAAGACAAGCTCCTGTTGTGACTTCCACCACAAAGGCCCACCTTGAGAGAGGAAGATGTGCCTCTGCTGCAGTACAGTGGCCACTTTTACATCATCCTTAAAGGTCCGACAGATTTTTGAGTCAGATGTGGGGAAATTAGGTTCCAGTGAGCTGCAGA
Organism: Chiloscyllium punctatum; assembly: GCF_047496795.1. NCBI lineage: Eukaryota > Metazoa > Chordata > Chondrichthyes > Orectolobiformes > Hemiscylliidae > Chiloscyllium > Chiloscyllium punctatum. The sequence continues at coordinate 31,621,274 of NC_092740.1, read as the reverse complement.
GAGAAGGAAATGATGGGCCTGAAGGAACTGAGAGGAGCCATCAACTGAAGCTCATTGTGTCCTCAGTTGACTATAATAAGGGTTCAGCTAAAGAAGTTTTGTTGGAGGTATATTAGCAACTGTTGGTTTGTATCTAAAGTTCTGGTGGCCCACAGTAGCAAGTCAGCATCCGGCAGTGGATTCCCAATCTCTTGATGCCGACTCAGGTAAAAGAAGAAAGCTGGGATAAGGCCATTGTGGAGCATAAACACCAGCATAGATTGGTTGGGCAGAGTGGCCTGTTTCTATTTTACACATTTCTATTTGGTAAAACAGTAGAGAGTGGGAATGGAGTGAAAAGGAGCACAGAGTGTTTTTAGTTGTGCAGTTGCCCTAGACTTTCCAAGCTGAGTGGCTTAACATTGTCTCCTACATAGAAGGTGCAAAAAACCACTGACATTTTCTCTCTCAATTTTTATGATGTCTATATATTGCTGCCAAAGAGAACAATTTTGTTCTTTTCTCATTTGTGCAATGTAGAAATGTGTTGGAGAACGGCTCTTTGGCACATGAATCACTGGTGGGTGAATTATTTTAACGTATCTTTGAGAGAGAACAAACCATCCTAACCCAGTATGGGCTACATGTGACTCTAGTCCTGTACCAGTAGGATTGACTGTTAACTGCACCACCCCATCCCACCGAAGTGGCCAATGAAGCCTTTCAGTTGTACCATAAGGTGACCCGCCATCGCAGAGAAACTAAGGATGGGCAATAAAGCACTGGTTACCCACACTCTGAAAGTAAATAAGAACAGAAGGTGAGCTGCACACTCTAAGGCAGCTTCTATTTTAACATATGGATGGCTCAGTGCTTCACAGTGTCAGAGACCCAGGCTAATTCCCACCCTTGGTCTGTGTGATGTTTGCATGTTCTCCCCATGTCTGCATGGGTTCCCTCTGGGTGCTCCAGTTTCCTCCCACTGTCCAAAGGTGTGCAAGTTCGGTGGATTAGCCATGCTAAATAGTCCATAGTGTCCAGGGATATGCAGGCTAAGTGGATTAACCATGGCGAAGGCAGGGTTACAGGGACAGGGTAGGGGGGTGGGATACTCTTCAGAGGGTCAGTGTGGAATTGATGGGCCAAACGGCCTGCTTCCACACTGCTGGGATTCTATTTACTGACATAATTGCCGGCAACTGAGCTAGTAAAAGGGGCAGCTCCCACTGTCTTCAAAAGCTGCCACATGTCAGTCAGGCTCCTATATCCTGTTTGATATCAGCAAATCCCTCTCAGAAGTGAGCTCCAGAAGAGTGTTACAGAGACGGAGGCAGGCAGCTCTCGCATCAGAAACTAAGCTCAGGTACAAATGTGATGTCAAAGTTGCGAACGGTCTAGTTCAGCCTCTGGATGAGGTTGGTGGCTAGGAAACAGAGTTTGTGGCTGGGAATAAAGACTTTGGTCTTCCCAATAGAAGAATCGTCTGCTCACCCAAGACTGGTTGATGGATATGCAGAAATCATACATAACAGAGGGCTCAAGACATTAGATTAGATTCCCTACAGTGTGGAAACAGGCCCTTCGGCCCAAAAAGTCCACACCGACCTTCTGAAGAGCAACCCACCCAGTCCCATAACCCTTTGACTAATGCACCTAACACTATGGGCAATTTAGCATTGCCAATTCACCTGACCTGCACATCTTTGGACTGTGGGAGGAAACCAGAGCACCCGGAGGAAACCCACACAGACACGGGGAGAACATACAAACTCTACACAGACAGTCACCAGAGGGTGGAATTGAACCCGGGTCCCTTGTGCTGTGAGGCTGTAGAGCTAACCATTGAGCCACCGTGCCACCCATTTGTGGTGGTGAGATGGAGCCAGATATCATCAGTATGTGTGGAACTTCCTTCATTTTTCCACGGGGATGAGGCCATCGATGGTTAGATGAGCATTTACTGCCCATCCTAACTGCCCAGAAGGCAGTTAGAGTCAACCATATTACTATCGGTCTGGAGTCATATGTCAGCCAGAAGAGGTAAGAATGGTAAATTTCCTGCTCTGAAAGACATTATTAAACCAGGTGGGGTTTTATGACACATGAAAATGGTTACGTGGTTGCCATTAGGCTGTCTTGTACGTCCAGATACTTACTGAGTTTAAATTTCACCATCTATCCTGGTGGGATTTGAACATTAGCCTGGGTTTCTGGAATGCCAATCTAGTGACATAACTACTATGCCACCGTCTGCCCTGACATCGTGTTTTTGGATGATGCTGTCAAGAGACAACATGGAGATGAGAAATAGGAGGGGCCAAGGATAGACCCTTGTGGCACTTCAGGGATACCACTGTGAGGGTGGTTAGAGGAACCAGTACTAAGAGCATCAGGCAGGTCCATCCCTCTGGACAATGATGAAGTGGAATGGACTGGTTAAACATGTCAATGGCTGCAGACAGTTGAAGAGGATGAGGAGGGCTAGTCTAACATGGTCCCAGTGACAAAGATTCATTTGTGACTCTGGTTGCTGTTAATAATGTGATTTGTGGTTTTATTTTTAGAAACGGATAAACTGTCAAATGGAAACTGGAGGATGACTTTGGTAAAAAGCAGCTAAATGCACTAAAAATAGGAATTCCACTCCCCCCAACCCTAGTCAGACACACACACATACATGCATATATAGACATACACATGCACACACAAATACATACATGCCCACATACACCCACATACACATGCACACACACATAAATACACACATGCAGCATACGATTATCAAATGTGGCATCCTTGAGCCACCGTGAAACACAGGATATCATTCACATACCGTTTGACAGAAGCCTCATACACCCCGCTGTCCCCGGCCACAGATTCATCAGAAACGGCAGCAGAGACACATGCTGCTTTCTCTTCGACTCCATGTCCCACTGCTCCTTGCTGCAAATCAACACCTGCACACAGAACACACACTGCTCGTCAAATTCACTGTCGGAATTCCTTCGGAGGGACTTCTCAGCTCCTCAGCACCTTCGCTTTCCTGCATCCCCCTCCCATCTATTTTCACCCTTTCTCACCAAAAAGTCTAAACTTTTGTTGAAGTACATGCAACGTTTGTGATTTGCAACTACTGATTCTCCCCCCTTAGATAGGTTTCCTTGACTCAGCAGAGACTAGGGACAGTGCAAAACCTTGATGCCCACCAAAATAAAATGTGGGGGACCTTCATTTAAAGCTTCTGGAAACAGTAGAATGCAAATTGTGTGCACAGAGGACTTATCAACATCTCAATGGATGAGATGATTGTAACTCCCCATTGGAGGAGTGATCTTCGCTATTCCCAGTGTTGTCACAAAAGTTAAAGATTTGTAAAATTCACAGAATTTTCCAATTTTCAGACCCAGGTTGATGGAAAACACAGATTGCAACTCTGTATTTAACAAGAATTACTACTTATCCCACAAAAGAAAGTTCTAACTACAGATTAACAATTATGAACTATCGGCATATGCCATATAGAGTCAAGAGTGTGGTGCTGGAAAAGCACAGCTGGTCAAGCAGCATCTGAGGAGCAGGAGAAATGTTCAGCCATGGGGCGATGGGGTTGGTTAGTGCGGCTGTCTCACAGTGGTTCTCTAAAATGATCCGCAAGTTGGCATCCTGTCTCCCCGATGGACAGGAGATTATACCGGGTGCAACAGATACAATAGATGACATTGGTGGAGGTAGAGGTAAATTTCTGTCAGATGAGGAAGGATGCCAACTTGCGGATCGTTTCAGAGAATATCTCTGGGACACCCACACCAACCAACCCCACCGTCCCGTGTCTGAACAGTTCAACTCCTCCTCCCACTCCATCAAGGACATGCAGGTCCTGGGCCTCCTGCATTGGAGGAGAAAGCAGATGCTGGAGATCAGAGCTGAAAGTGTGTTGCTGGAAAAGCGCAGCAGGTCAGGCAGCATCCAAGGAGCAGGAGAATCGACGTTTCGGGAATCAGCCCTTCTTTAGCCCTCCTCCATTGCCAAATTTTAATCACCCGACGCCTGGAGGAAGAATGCCTCATCTTCCGCCTTTGGGCCCCTGTAATCACACGGGATTAATGTGGAATTCACCAATTTCCTCATTTCCCCTCCCCCCTTACTATCCCAGTCCCAAGCCTCCAACTCGGCACCACCCTCTTGACCTGTGCATAGCCTTTCCCATCTATCCGCTCCACCCTCCTCTCCGACTTATCACTTTCTCCCTCACCTTCATCTAGCTATCGCATTCTTAGCTACCTTCCCCGCCCCCCCCCCCCCCAACCTCAACCCTTCCCTTTTATTTCTCAGCCCCCTGGCCCTCAAGCCTCACTCCCGGTGAAGGGTTTATGCCCGAAATGTCGATTTTCCTGCTCCTCGGATGCTGCCTGACCTGCTGTGCTTTTCCAGCACCACACTCTCGACTCTGATCTCCAGCAATTGCAGTCCTTACCTTCTCCATACCATATATACCCGAGTTATAGTCCCTTTTTTTGACTACTTTTTAAGGTTAAATTTATGGGGTCAACTATTATGTGGATACTATTTTTATGGGACTGAAATTCATGCCCGTCAAAATTCATACTGGATCATTAGCAGAAGCCCAATTGGTCTCCAAATGAATATATGAAACAAAATGACTTATGGTAATTCTGAAAATCTGAAGTGGAACACAAACGTCAGTGGACTGGAAGACCGGGAGAGGAGTGGAACAACTGGCAGACTGGAAAACTGGAGCGGGACGTGACAGCCGGCACACTGACACATAAATGTTAATCTGTGAAGAACTAGGGTCGACTTTTACACAAGATGTATGGAAAATTCCAGATTATTTGGCCAAAAATAGGGGGTCAACCTTTGCATGAGATCGACTGTTACTTCACCGTATATGGTACATCAACTGGTAAAAAATGTAATCCCCTTCTCGATCCCTCTTCTACCCACACACATACAGACAAACACAGACAGGAAAAAAATGAGTGTTACGGGTCAAGTGAAAGACAGGGAAAGCAGCTCAGTGATCCCTGTCCACAGGATTTACTGAGATGAATCTTGTGCTGATCAGAATGCAACTTCTGGATCTTTCTCCTCTGTATTGACATGTTTGCAGGACGCACAGGATGACTGGCTTTCCTTTACAAATACCTCTGACTTAGTACTTAGAAGTCACAACTTTCAAAAGCTGTAAAAAAAGCAAGCTGGTTTTCTTCAGGCTTAATGTGTTTTTTATGACAGAGAAGAGAAACAGCTGACCATATAGAGATCTGAAGGCTTCTCCATATCTCATTCTTAGCCCCAAACTGTTCAGCTACTTGTGAACCAAATGAATAGTCATTGGTAGGCAGAAGGCCTTTACCATCAATAACTGGTCACCAGCTCACAGACCACTCAGCATCCTGTTGCCAGCTGCATCTCCATTTATACAGAGCCCTTGGCTCTCATTCACATGCAAAACATCTACTGCAGCTTCTTCAACCAGCAGCTGTGTAAACAGCACTTAACAACGAGTGTCAGATTACCGGCTTTCAAAAAGTGCAGCAATGCCTCAGCAATCCTTGTTTCTCAAAACAGTTCTTTCCCCTTTTCAGTCCACAATCAGACTGGTAAAACAAACAAAGGCAAGACTTATACAATTAAAAGTAGGTAAAAACCTTAAATTTACCTGGACTATCTCTGACACCTCGCTCCCCTTCCTGGACCTCTCCATCTCCATTAGTGACGACCGACTTGACACTGACATTTTTTACAAATCCACCGACTCCCATAGCTACCTGGATTACACCTCTTCCCACCCTATCTCTTGCAAAAATGCCATCCCGTATTCCCAATTTCTCCGCCTCCGCCGTATCTGCTCCCAGGAGGACCAGTTCCACCATAGAACACACCAGATGGCCTCCTTCTTTAGAAACCACAATTTCCCTTCCCAAGTGGTTAAAGATGCCCTCCAACGCATCTCGTCCACATCCCGCACCTCCGCCCTCAGACCCCACCCCTCCAACCGTAACAAGGACAGAACGCCCCTGGTGCTCACCTTCCACCCTACAAATCTTCGCATCAACCAAATCATCCGCCGACATTTCCGCCACCTCCAAAAAGACCCCACCACCAGGGATATATTTCCCTCCCCACCCCTTTCCGCCTTCCACAAAGACCGTTCCCTCTGTGACTACCTGGTCAGGTCCACACCCCCCTACGACCCACCCTCCCATTCTGGCACTTTCCCCTGCCACCGCAGGAACTGTAAAACCTGTGCCCACACCTCCTCCCTCACTTCTATCCAAGGCCCTAAAGGAGCCTTCCACTAATATCATTTATTGTATCCGTTGCTCCCAATGTGGTCTCCTCTACATTGGGGAGACTGGGCACCTCCTAGCAGAGCGCTTTAGGGAACATCTCCGAGACACCCGCACCAATCAACCAATCGCCCCGTGGCCCAACATTTCAACTCCCCCTCCCACTCTGCCGAGGACATGGAGGTCCTGGGCCTCCTTCACCACCGGTCCCTCACCACCAGACGCCTGGAGGAAGAACGCCTCATCTTCCACCTCGGAACACTTCAACCCCAGGGCATCAATGTGGACTTCAACAGCTTCCTCATTTCCCCTTCCCCCACCTCATCCTAGTTTCAAACTTCCAGCTCAGTAACTGTCTCCTTGACTTGTCTGGACTTGTCCGACCTGCCTATCTTCTTTTCCACCTATCCACTCCACCCTCTCCTCCTTGACCTATCACCTTCATCTCCTCCCCCACTCACCCATTGTACTCTATGCTACTCTCTCCCCACCCCCACCCCCACCCTCCTCTAGCTTATCTCTCCACGCTTCAGGCTCACTGCCTTTATTCCTGATGAAGGGCTTTTGCACGAAACGTCGATTTCGCTGCTCATTGGATGCTGCCTGAACTGCTGTGCTCTTCCAGCACCACTAATCCAGTAATTAAAAGTAGGGCCTAGTGTTGTAGAACAGAGAGACCTAGGGGTTCAAGTACATAATTCTTCAAGGTTTGTATCACACAAAGATAGGGTGGTTAAGAAGGCATTTAGCACGCTTGCCTTTATTGCTCAGATCTTTGAGTATGGGAATTGAAACATTATATTGACGTTGGACAAGACATTGGTGAGGCCTCTTCTGGAATACTGTGTCCACTCTGGTCTCCCTGTTACAGGAACGATATTATTAAGCTGGAGAGAGTTCAGAAAAGATTTACCAGGATGTTGCCAGGAATGGTAGGTTTGACTTATGAGTAGAGGCTGGATAGTCTGGGACATTTTTCACTCGAGCGTAGGAGGTTGAGAGGTAACCTTATGGAAGTTTATAAGATCATGGAGGGTATGGGTAAGATGAATAGTAGCTGTCCTTTCCGTAAGGTGGAGGATTTCAGCACTGGGGACATAATTTTAAGGTGAGATGAGACAGATTTAAAAAAGACAAGGAGGCAATTTTTTAAACACAGAAAGTAGTTTGTGTGAGGAATGAACTTCTAGAGGAAGTGGTGGATGCAGGTACAGCTACAACATTTCAAAGACATTTCGATAAGCACATGAATAAGAAATGTTTGGAGGGAGATGGGCATGTGCAGGCATGGTTTAGTTTGGGATTACATTCGGCATGGACTGGTTGGACCGAAGGGTCTGTTTTCATGCTGTATCACTCTATGACTCTGTGACCAGGATCAACCGTATCTGTCAAATGCAACTATTCCCTAAACCATTTCATCCTGCCCAGCATTTAAGTTTTCATACAATTTAAAATGATGTGAACACTGATGACGCTGGTACTAATTGTCTTCTGCTGGACAAATATGTTGAGCTCCTGTTAACTGAGTTCCAGTGTACTGTCAGCTACAGCCATGAGGTGGCGCTAGAATTCCATTTACAGGAATTAAAATGGCGCATTCAGGCTTTCCAAATGCTTTGAAAATCAAAGAAACAAACATTAAAATAATGTTATTATTTGTTAATAAATCTGTTGGCTGCATGAACCCCAGAAAAAAACTCTAATTGTAATAATCATTCTCATTATTACCAAGAAATCAAGTAGGAAATTTAGAAGCATTACCTGACCCACAGAGTTGTGAGAATATGGAACTTGTTACCATTAGCAGCAGTTGAAGGGGTACAGCTAATTTAGGGGAAATACTTAACAGAAAAGGAAGACATGGTTATGATGGTAAATCTCGATTATGAAGAAATGAAGGCAGGCAAGGAGACCAGAATTGTATGCAATATTCCAAAAGTGACCTAACCATTGTCCTGTATAGCCACATCTTGACCTCCCAACTCCTGTACTCAATGCTCTGACCAATAAGTATAGCTTGGTTGGGCTGTATATTTTATATGCTCTCAAATAAGTTACTGGCCACCACCAAACTCAGCTCCCTGGCTCCATCTGTTAGCTCTGACTATGTCCCTCCCCTCAACGGTATGGGAGAGGGGTATGGGTGGGTTACGCTTCGGCGGGGCGGTGTGGACTTGTTGGGCCGAAGGGCCTGTTTCCACACTGTAAATCATCTAATCTAATCTAATCTGTTGCAAAACCCATTTCTTTCATGTGACAAAAACACTGTCGCTCTTACTGTCATAGTAAATTAATATAGTCTTTAAATACGCCGACATCCAAGCCGCCTTTCTTGTGATTATTCAGTTTGTATATCGATCAGGTGTCAACTTCATGCTCAGCACCAAAAATGGTACATATTTATAATCGGTGATGTCAATTTGTTCTTTCTGCATCCAGTCTCAGTTTAGCCCTACTGTAAACAGTAAAGTATTTGTTTTTGACACCTGTCACAAACCTAATGCTCTAGTCATTCTCCCTGGGCACTTAAGCTAAATCAAATGACATAGAGTCATAGAGATGTACAGCACCGAAACAGACCCTTCAGTCCTACTTGTCCATGCCAACCAGATATCCCAACCCAATCTCGTCCCACCTGCCAGCACCCAGCCCATATCCTTCCAAACCCTTCCTATTCATATATCCATCCAAATGCCTCTTAAATGTTGCAATTGTACCAGCCTCCACCACTTCCCCTGTCAGCTCATTCCATACACGTACCACCCTCTGCGTGAGAAAGTTGCCCCTTAGGTCTCTTTTATATCTTTCCTCTCTCACCCTATTCCTATGCCCTCTAGTTCTGGACTCCCCCATCCCAAGGAAGAGACTTTGTCTATTTATCCTATGCATGCCCCTCATAATTTTGTAAACCTCTATAAGGTCATCCTTCAGCTTCCAACACTCCAGGGAAAACAGCCTCAGACTATTCAGCCTCTCCCTATAGCTCAAATCCTCCAACCCTGGCAACATTCTTCTAAATCTTTTCTAAACCCTTACAAGTTTCACAACATCTTTCCGATAGCAAGGAGACCAGAATTGTATGCAATATTCCAACAGTGGCCTAACCATTGTCCTGTACAGCCACAACATGACCTCCCAACTCCTGTACTCAATGCTCTGACCAATAAAGGAAAGCATACCAAACGCCTTCTTCACTATCCTATCTACCTGCGAATGTGCCGTCATATTTAAGACTGAGTTGACTTTCTGAACCTACAGCTTCACTGTCACATTGACTTGTCCACTTTCCCCTGCCCCACCAAACATCGCTCTGCCCTGTTGCTATCTCAACCACATTGTTGATGAATGATTCTTTTAAGCGTTTGTTATTATGATTCTCTGGTGTTCAGATTATTGCTGTTCTCAGCCTTGATTCTTAAGTTTAAACACAAGCTTTCAATTAAACTACACAGACTGGTCCTCGAACATGCCTTGACCAATATTATGATGGAAAAGTAACCACTGTGAGCCATTCTAACTTGCTTTCTACGTATTTTGTTCAGAAATGTTATTACACAGTCAAAAAGTGTGGCTATGGAAAAGCACAGCAGGTCAGGCAGCATCCGAGGAGCAGGAGAGTCAACATTTCGGGTATAAGCTCTTCATCAGGAATTTGAAAGGGAAGTAGGCTGAGAGATAAATGGAGGGGGGTTGGGGGTGGAATTGGGAGGGGGGGTGGAAGGTAGGTGGGAAGGCAATAGGTGAATGCAGTTGTGAGAATGGTCTTTATTATCTAAGCTGTATGTTGGAATTTTCTACAATGTGAGCAGAGTATTTCCAGCAGATTGTTTGGTGAGAGTGATAGGTTCTTGGGCATTAAGGGATGAAGGAGTCATGAGGATTAGACTTGAAAGGCTGCATAGCCTATTGCTGTTCCTCTTTCCCATGTTGTTATGCTCTTGTAGGAACTGATTGTGGTCAGTGGATCTGTGAACTAAATCCTCAGGATTCAATTGATGTATTTGTTTCATTCCCTGAGATGATGTATAATGCCTGATGCTCGCCTAATTATTCTGCATTTGTGTAGATAAGGCAGAGTATATCGTACCTCTGGTCAGCAAAATGTATTTAATTCTGCTCCCAGGAAGGAATAATGTTACTTGATTTCCCTTATGACTTACAAAGTTCTTTCATTTTGAATCTGAAACTTAGCAGACAGCCAAACAACTTCGAAATTGTGATTGACTCCATTCCTGATGAAGGGGTTTTGCCCGAAACGTTGATTTTCCTGCTCCTCGGATGTTGCCTGACCTGCTGTGCTTTTCCAGCACCACTCTAATCTTGACTCTAATCTCCAGCATCTGTAGTCCTCACTTTTGCCTAGTCTACCAATGAAAGGTCCCATTCGATCACTGGAACATAGGAACTAGGAGTAGGAGTAGGCAATTTAGTCTTTTGAGCCCCCTCTGCCATTTAACATGATTATGGTTAATCTTCTCCTCGTCTCCACTCCACTCTCCAGGCTGCTCCCCACCTTATCAATCCCCTTTAGCATTTTATACACCTCAATCAGATCATCCTCATTCTTCTGAACTCTAGTTGAGTACACGCACAAGCTATTCAACAGCTCCCCGTATGACAGTCCTTTTGTCCCTGGAATCAACCTGGTGAACCTCCTCCAGTGCCATCACATCCTTCCTCAAGTAAGGAGACCGAAACATTGATGATTTTTATAATCCTATGACATATTATTATGAGCTTTCAGATTTTTGCATCACAGCATGGAATACTTTCAGTGGGCAACGACTGCCTTTTATGTTTCTCTTTAACCTCCTGTTTTTAGGATTGTTGTGCAGGCGTTAATATTTTTATACCTAATTCCAAAAAGATTAAAATGAAAACACTGGACACGATACATCCTGTCCATACAATTAAACAGCTCCCAACTGGCAACAAAGGTGTCATTTATAAATCAGAGAAGGAGGCGTCCTGCAAAAAGGTATCTGGTATATTCCGCACATTTAGTTTCATGCGACATCCTTTACACTGTTTATTACAATCGACAATAGACAATAGGTGCAGGAGTAGGCCATTCAGCCCTTCGAGCCAGCACCACCATTCATTATGATCATGGCTGATCATCCTCAATCAGTATCCTGTTCCTGCCTTATCTCCATAACCCTTGATTCCACTATCTCTGAGAGCACTATCCATCTCTTTCTTGAAAGTATCCAGAGACTTAGCGTCCACTGCCTTATAGGGCAAAGCATTCCATATATCCACCACTCTCTGGGTGAAGAAGTTTCTCCTCAACTCTGTTCTAAATGGCTCCCCGTTATTTTTAAACTGTGTCCTCTGGTTCTGGACTCACCCATCAGCGGAAACATGTTTCCTGCCTCCAGAGTGTCCAATCTATTAATCATTTTATACGTCTCAATCAGATCCCATCTCATCCTTCTAACCTCAAGTGTATACAAGCCCAGTCGCTCCAATCTTTCAACAGATGATTGTCCCGCCATTCCAGGAATTGATCTTGTGAACCTACGCTGCACTCTCTCAATAGCCAGACTGTCCTTCCTCAAATTTGGAGTCCAAAACTGCACACAATACTCCAGGTGCGGTCTCACCAGGGCCCTGTACAGCTGCAGAAGGACGTCTTTGCTCCTATACTCAATTCCTCTTGTTATGAAGGCCAGCGTGCTATTAGCCTTCTTCACTACCTGCTGTACCTGCATGCTTGCTTTCATTGACTGATGTACAAGAATACCTAGATCTCGTTGTACTTCCCCTTTACCTAAATTGACTTCATTTAGATAGTAATCTGCCTTCCTGTTCTTGCCACCAAAGTGGATAACCACACATTTATCCACATTAAACTCCATCTGCCATGCATCCGTCCACTCACCTAGCCTTCCAAATCACCCTGTATTCTCATAACATCCTCCTCACATTTCACCCTGCCACCCAGCTTTGTTCATCAGCAAATTTGCTAATATTACTTTTAATGCCTTCATCTATATCATTGATGTATATTGTAAACAGCTGCAGTCCCAGCACCGAACCTTGTGGTACCCCACTGGTCACCGCCTGCTATTCCGAAAGGGACCCGTTTCTCACTACTCTTTGCTTCCTGTCAGTCAGCCTATTTTCAATCCAAGTCAGTATCTTGCCCCCAGTACCACGTGCCCTAATTTTGCTCACTAATTTCCTATCAAAGGTTTTCTGAAAGTCCAGATACACTACATCCACTGGCTCTCCTTGTCCATCTTCATAGTTACATCCTCAAAACATTCCAGAAGATTAGTCAAGCACAACTTCCCCTTCGTAAATCCATTCTGATTCTGACCTATCCTGTTACTGCTATCCAAATGAGTCGTAATTTCATCTTTTATAATTGACTTCAGCATCTTTCCCAACACTGACATCTGGCTAACCGGTCTATAATTCCCTGTTTTCTCTCTCGCTCCCTTCTTGAAAAGTGGAACAACATTAGCCACCCTCCAATTCGCAGGAACTGATCCTGAATTGATAGAATATTGGAAAATGATTATCAATGCGTCCACAATTTCTAGAGCTACCTCCTTAAGTACCCTGGGATGCACACCATCAGGTCCCGGGAACTTATCAGCCTTCAGACCTAACAGTCTATCCAACACCATTTCCTGCCTAATATAAATTCCTTTCAGTTTATACATTACCCTAGGTCCTTCAGCCACTATTACATGTGGGAGATTGCTTGTGTCTTCCCCAGTGAAGACAGATCCAAAGTACCTACTCAACCCTTCTGCTATTTCCTTGTTCCCCATAATAAATTTATCCATTTCTGTCTTCAAGGGCCCAATTTTCATCTGAACCATTTTTTTTCTTTACACATACCTAAAAGAGCTTTTACTATCCTCCTTTATATTTTTGGCCAGTTAGCCTTCGTACCTCATTTTTTCTCCACGTATTGCGTTTATAGTTACACTCTGTTGTTCTTTAGAAATTTCCCAGTCCTCCGGCTTCCCGCTCACCTTTGCTATGTTACACTTCTCTTTTATCTTTATACAGTCCTTAACTTCCCTCGTCAGCGACAGCCGCTTTCTTCCCCTTTGGAATGAACTGATCCTGCACCTTCTGCATTATATCCAAAAATACCTGTCATTGTTGTTCCACTGCCATCCCTGCTAGGATATTGAACCATTGAACTTTGGCCAGCTCCTCCCTCATAACTCCATAGTTCCCTTTGTTCAACTGCAGTGCTGACACTCCCGATTCTCCCTCCTACCTCTCAAATTGCAGATTAAAACTTATCATATTATGGTCACTACCTCCTAATGGCTGCTTTACTTCGAGGTCCCTGATCAAATCCAGTTCGTTGCGCAACAGCAGATCCAGAATTCCCTTCTCCCTGGTCAGCTCCAGCACAAGCTGTTCTAAGAATCCATCTCAGAGGCACTCGACAAACTCCCTTTGTTGGGGTCCATTACCATCCTGATTCTCCCAGTCTACCTGCATGTTGAAATCCCCCATAACAACTGTAGTAATACCTTTGCGACAGGCCAATTTCAACTTCTTATTCAACTTACACCCTACATCCAGACTACTGTTTGGGAGCCTGTAGATAACTCCTGTTAGGGTCTTTCTACCCTTAGAATTTCTCAGCTCTATCCATACTGATTCTACATCCCCTGATTCTACGTCCCCCCTTGCAAGGGCCTGAATATCATTCCTCACCAACATGGCCACCCCACCCCCTCTGCCCGTCAGTCTGTCCTTTTGATAGCATGTATAGCCTTGAATATTCATTTCCTAGGCCCTGTCCATTTGAAGCCATGTCTCAGTTATCCCCACAACATCGTACCTGCCAATTTCCAACGGAGCCTCAAGCCCATCCACCTTATTTCTTATGCTTCGTGCATTCATATATAATATTCTTAATTTGTTACTCCCCTCACCCTTCCTATCAGTCCCTATTTTACTCGACCATACATAGAGAAAGGTCAGTGACCTGAACCATTAACTCTGTTCATTGAACATGCCTAAAAGGAGACTAGAAGTTGAAACTTTCCATTTTGCATTCATCAGAACTAAGAACCACGAAACAGACTTGGAAAATAAAAACATCATTTTATACAGCAATGAAAAAAGAATGTTGATCAGTTGGCCCATCGTTGGTTTGGAGGTGCAGCAATCTTAATTCTCAGATCAGAAAGTAGATTCTGATTGGTCAGGATGCTATCATGGGAATGGAGCAGAGTTTGGCTGTCTTTCTAGCACAAACAAGTACATCACGCTGTGAGGCCCTCTGATAAATTTAAATTGTTTCTTGATGTCACTCAGCACAATCTGGATTGCAGGTCGTTCTGCTATAATGCACATGTTGTTATTGCGAGTTAGCTGTAATGTGATTGACGATTTGGGGACACTGTTTCTAAAGCGCAACTTTTCTATAATGTGGAGAATGCAGCCATCATGTTATAGAAAAACTCCCTGCATTTAATGAATAATTTCCAGTCGCAGAATCACACCTAATACTGGTTGCAATTTCAGAGGTTTGCAAGCTGATGGAGTATACTTCACGCTCTTACATATTTCTAACATGTAAATAACGAGCTTGTACTATTTCAATCCTCAGCTGCATCAAAGAACTTCTTTACACAATTTAATAAACTCTATCGTGGATCACATTTACCACCGGAATGGAGCAATCAAATAAACTCCTTTTCCTCGAATACTGGTTGAGAAATCTGACAATGAAAACCTCATTCTACTAGTCAGTACTCATGCTGAGATTTCTACAGTCCTATGCACTATAAGATCAATTTTATTGGTAACCTTGTGAAGAGGTTCATGTTTCACCTTGATGATGAGACAGGCCATTTCAAAATTATCCTACATGATACCCTGATCACATCATCACTTATTTTAAATCATGAAAATGTATGAACGTGCTCCATGTTTGACCCTGGTTGGTGCCAGGTCTCCGAATACCGTGGAATGGAAAGGTGTCTCTAAAATTTGGATGACAGGTTAATTCAACTGATTATCTCATCCTGCTACTACACAGTAAACCCACAAGTAATTTTCTCTATGAACAGAGTGTTGTTACCAAACCAAACAGAAATTTTGTTGACCACACAAATGAGTAATGTGATATATGAGTTTCAGTGCCGGTGTGATGCCAAGTACGTTGCCTTATGCCCCAATGACTAACAACTGTATCCAACCAAACTTCCTACTGATCATTCACAGCAGGCAGCTTGCCAATTATGTTCAATCAGACTCTGCTTGCAAGCCTGAGAAAATTATATCCACCATTCGACTTGATGTTGCTTTTGGAAATCATTTATTCAACAATCCGGACTCTGCTGAGAATTACACTGGAAAACAATTTAAGATCATCAGCTCCGTGTAATATGCTAGAAGCTACATATACAAGTACATGGTTTTAGACAGGCAACAGGAATGTGCACACACATTGTCCATTCTCAAAAAAAGGGTCACGGAGACAGCCAAACTCTGCCACATTCCCAGGGTAACATCCTGGTCAATCAGAATCTACCTGCCTGGTCTGAGAAGTAAGATCAGCAATTCATGCTGTATTTCTATGCCAATGATGGCCCAACCAATGAGCACTGTCTTCACACGCTGTATAAAATGGTGTCCCTTTTTTCAAGTTTGTTTTTTGCAAGATGAATGCAAGATGAAAAGTTACACCTTCTAGCTTTCTTCAACAATGTTAAAATTTCCTTTACCCCACAGATGCCAGCAGACCTGCTGAACAATTACACATTTTTATTTTTCAGATTTCCAGCATCTGCAGTGTTATGCTTTTGTTTTTTTTTATCCTCAGTATTGTCCCCATTTCCTGTCAAGATCCTGACTCATGATGGGGAAGAACTCTGCACTTACAGCAAACCTGCACCTTAGACAGAATTGTCATTCTTGGAATGCATGTCAAGATGGTGGAAATAAACCCATTTCTGTGTGGTTCCAGTGGTGTAGGGGCGGGTGCTTAGATTCAGAATCTGTACAAATTTTTTCAGATCAGTGTAGGCAACACCCTAAAACTGGAGTACCCAACTCAACTGCATGGTTTTGTGGTTAACCAGCATGCCTTTTCTTTTTGTTCATTCACTGAATGAATGAATGGCTAGGCCAACATTTATTGGATTAGTGGTGCTGGAAGAGCACAGCAGTTCAGGCAGCATCCAAGTAGCTTCGAAATCGACGTTTCGGGCAAAAGCCCTTCATCAGGAATGGGCAACATTTATTGCCCATCTCTAATTGCCCAGAGGGTAGTTAAGAGTCAAACTGCACGGAAACAGACCTTTCAGTCCAACCAGTTCATGCCAAACATAATCCCAAACTAAACGAGTTCCACCTGCCTGCTCTTGGCACATATCCCTCCAAATCTTTCCTATCCGAATGTCTTTTAAATGTTGTGATTGTCTCCTCATCCAACTTTTCCTCAGGAAGTTCATTCCACATGGGTCAACCATATTGTTGTGGGTCTGGAGTCACACATAGGCCACAGTAGGTAAGGGTAGCAGATTTCCTTCCCTAAGGGGCCTGATGGTTTCCAACAATTGACTACTGTGCCTTGGTCATCATTATACTCTTAATTCCAGATTTGTTTTTTAATTGAATTTAAATTCCAAGATCTGCCATGGTGAGAATTCAATCTTGAGTCCCTAGAACATTCCCTGAGTTTTGGGATTAATAGTCTCGTGATAATAGCACTGGGCCGTTGCCTCCTGTACTAATGCTTGCTGGTGAACTCTGCACACAGCAGGAAGCCCCACCAGTATTGTGTGTCTCCACTATCACCTCCATTCAGTACATTCCATACCCTAACTAAGGACTTAAGCCCAAAACGTCGATTCTCCTGCTCCTCGGATGCTGCCTGACCTGCTAAGCTTTTCCAGGATAACACTCTTGATTCTGACCTCCGGCATCTGCAGTCCTCACTTTCTCCTAACTACATGCCAAATGCAAAATACGTTTTCATGTCACCTTTGTTTCTTCTGCAGATCACTTTGCATCCATGCCCTCTTGTTCTTGTTCCTTTTACAAGCAAGAACAGTTCTCTCTATCTGCTCCATCCAGCCTGCTACCTTTATCAAATTCTCCCCTCAGCAAGGAAAACAGTTCCTCAAAACTGATGTTTCTCATTCCTGGAATCATTCTTGAAAATTGCTTCTGCATTCTTTCCAGTGCAGAACTTACAACTGTACCCAACACTGCAGCAGAGATCTAACAAGCATCTTGTACAAGTTCAACATCACCTTGCTCTTGTACTCTGTGCTGCTATTAATAAAGCCTGCAATAAGCATCATATTAACTGCTCTCCCCAGCTGTCCTGCCACTTTTGATGCTTCTGCAGCCCACTTTGCATTGCACCCTTTATTTTGCATTGTCTTTCAACATTCTTCCTACAAAAATGCATCACCTCACAATTTCTTTCATTGAAACTCACCTGTCATTCTAACACTCATTCCACCAACTTGTCAAAGTCCTTCTGGGGTTCTACACTGTCTTCGTCACTATTTGCAATATTACAAAATTTATTGCAAACTTTGAAATGTGACAGCCAATCTACTATCCTTGAAGGCTGGCTATTTTTTAAAGGGAAGCTGGATGAGACGTTTGCTTCAATGTAATTGCCTTGGGAGATGGGAGGACATCGTGACAGATGCAGCACTGAAGCAGGATGGGCAGAAGTAGAAAGGGTGTGGTCCTGCTGCGCAATGCTGCTGAGGTTTGTGCCCTGCAAGTTGCCCGGGCATTTAAGCACACAATGCTTCACTGCTGAACCTGACTCTGTCCTCACACAATCCTCATCTATACCCTGTTTCCAGAAGCAGACAGTGGGTATCAATTGACTTCAATTCCAAATTGACAAGTCCAGCCACACAACCCCTTCTATATTAACCTGGCGTAAAGATCGAACTGAAGCAACCCAATGATTGATGTCAATTAACTCATAGAATCATAAGGATGTACAGCATGGAAACAGACCTTTTGATCCAATGTGTCCATGCCAACCAGATATCCTGAATAAATCTCATTCCATTTGACAGCATTTGGCCCACATCCCCCTAAACCCTTCTTATTCATATATCCATCCAGATGCCTTTTAAATGTTGTAATTGTATCAGCCTCCACCACTTCCCCTGGCAGCTCATTCCAGACATTCACAACATTGTCTGCGTGAAACAGTTGTCCCTTTTATGTATGACTCCATTTTCAAGGAGCTATGAAACTGCACTCTATGGTCTCTTTGTTTAGCAACACTCCCCAGGACCTTACCATGAAGTGTATAAATCCTGCTCTGAATTGCCTTTCCAAAATAAAGCACCTCACATTTATCTCAATTAAACTCCATCTGCCACTCCTTGGCCCATTGCCCCATCTGATCAAGATCCTGTTGTAATCTGAGGTAACCTTGTTCGCTGTCCAGTACACGGAGAAAGTGAAGACTGCAGATGCTGGAGATCAGAGCTGAAAATGTGTTGCTGGAAAAGCGCAGCAGGTCAGGCAGCATCCAAGGAGCAGGAGAATCGACATTTCGGGCATCAGCCCTTCTTCAGGAATGAGGAAAGTGTGTCCAGCAGGCTAAGATAAAAGGTAGGGAAGAGGGACTTGGGGGGGGCGTCGTCGTTGGGAATGCAATAGGTGGAAGGAGTTCAAGGTGAGGGTGATAGGCCAGAGTGGGGGTGGGGGCGGAGAGGTCAGGAAGAAGATTGCAGGTTACGAAGGCAGTGCTGCGTTCGAGGGATTTGACTGAGACAAGGTGGGGGGAGGGGAAATGAGGAAACTGGAGAAATCTGAGTTCATCCCTTGTGGTTGGAGGGTTCCTAGGCGGAAGATGATGTGCTCTTCCTCCAACCGTCGTGTTGCTATGGTCTGGCGATGGAGGAGTCCAAGGACCTGCATGTCCTTGGTGGAGTGGGAGGGGGAGTTGAAGTGTTGGGCTATGGGGTGGTTGGGTTGGTTGGTCCGGGTGTCCCAGAGGTGTTTTCTGAAACGTTCCGCAAGTAGGCGGCCTGTCTCCCCAATATAGAGGAGGCCACATCGGGTGCAATAAATGATGTGTGTGGAGGTGCAGGTGAATTTGTGGCGGATATGGAAGGATCCCTTGGGTCCTTGGAGGGAAGTAAGGGGGAGGTGTGGGTGCAAATTTTGCATTTCTTGCGATTGCAGGGGAAGGTGCCGGGATTGGAGGTTGTGTTGGTGGAGGGTGTGGACCTGACGAGGGAGTCATGGAGGGAGTGGTCTTTTCGGAATGCTGATAGGGGAGGGGAGGGAAATATATCCCTGGTGGTGTGGTCTGTTTACATCCCCCCCTCCCTTTTTTTATATATTCATCCTTTGTTTTTACCTTACTGTTTAATATTATCTTGGGGGGTGGGGAGAGGGATTTATTTATTTGTTCTCTACTTAACGATTTTCTCGCCCCCCCTTGGTTTGTTTTATTATTCTATATATATATATATATATATATTGGCCCGGGGGTCTAGTTAATATTGGTGGGGGGAGGTGATTACCTTATTCTATTTTACCTCTGTCTTTAGGAGCGGGGTTGTTTTCCCTTGTTATTTCATAATTATTTATATTTAATTATTACTTGTTGAGGTTGTAATTTTATAGTTATATATGTTTATACATGGTATTAGCATTAGAAAATATATCTATGTGTTGGTGTGGGTGAGGGGGTGGGGGTAGGGTACTCACTGTTAACTCTAGCTCTGTAGTATATTTGAATTTTCCTCACCCTATTGAGGAGCGCCTGGGTCAAGGGTGGGGCACTGGTTGGGAGAGGATATGATGGACCTTTTGAAAGGAAGTGATACCCCCTGGGAACAAGGGGGGAAAATCTCCATTTAAATACGTTTTATTTTTTTGTTATTTAGAAATAGTTTTTTATTATACTGTTGTGAGTGTATTAGAGAGCCTTTATTTTTGTGAATTTTATATGCTCTATACTCGGGATGTTCTGGATAGGGATTCCCCTCCCGACGGGTCTCAGATTTGCCCGGATGATGATGGTTGGTTAAGTGGTGCACCTGGAATGTCAAGGGGAGTAATTCACCAGTCAAAAGGAAGAAAATATTATCAAACCTCCAGAAAGAAAGGGTTGATATAGCTCTCCTACAGGAGACACACTTATTGGATAAAGAACACTTGAAATTACGACAGGGTGGATTTGATCAGGCCTTTTTTTCTTCTTTTAGCTCAAAAAGCAGGGGAGTTATTATTCTTATTCGGAAGAATTTCCCTTTCAAAATTCTAAATCAGATAAAAGATGAATCTGGACGATATATTCTGATTAAAGCTCTTATAAATGGAGAGGAACATGGGATTTTAAATTTGTATTGCTCCCCCGGCACATCCTTTTAAATTTATAACGGAAGCCTTCTCAAAATTGATGGCTCTTGGTGCCCGTCATACAATTATAGGGGGAGACTTTAATTGTATTATGGATCCGGAAATAGATAGGATTCCCATGAGTACTGCAGGAGTATCTCCCAGATCGAGACAATTGGTGGATCTGAACAAAGAATTAGGATTAGTAGATGTATAGAGATGCCTTCATCCACAGGGCAGAGATTTTTCTTTCTACTCCAATCCACATAAATGTCATACCAGAATCGATATGTTTTTTGCCCCCTCGAATTTTTTAAATTCCATATCATCCTGTAAAATAGGCAATATAGCAATTTTCCATGACGCTGCTGTATATATGGAAATCAAAGTAAGGAACAATGAGACATGCCCCCGGCATTGGCGTATGGACCCCTTCCTGATGAAAGGTACTAAATTTGTAAGGTACTTCTCTCAAGAATTTAAAACTTTTTTGGAATTAATTTAGGTACGGCTAGCAACCCATCAATGATGCGGGAGACCATCAAAGCTTACACGCGAGGTTTGATCATCTCATACCTAATGACCCAGAAAAAATTAAAGGGAGAACAACAGCTCACTTAAAAGCTGCTGAAACAGCATACGCTGATAGACTTTCTATTATCAAATTGCAAAGGATTACGGCCCTTAGGACAGCTCTAAACACCACGCTTACCCAAACGGCTAAGAGGGAAATATTATTTGCAAAACAAAGGTTATATGAATTTGGTGATAAACCAGGTAGATACTTAGCATTTCTTGCAAAGAAAAGGGAGGCCCCTCAAACTATCACTTCTATCAAGGAAAGTACGGGTATTTTGACTCATGATCGTAAAAGGGTTCATGCAATCTTTAGAAAATTTTATTCTGATTTATATAAATCGCAGGATTGTGAAGACAGGACTAGGAGGATGCAATCATTTTTTAAAAATGTGACCTTTCCGGACCTAACTCCGGAACAGGTATCGGTCTTAAATGCTCCCCTAACAATCCAAGAAATACTTGACGCAATCAGACAACTTCAGAGCGGTAAGGCACCGGGCCCAGATGGCTTTCAAGCTGAGTTCTATAAAGAATTTACAGGAATATTGGCTGGTCCACTTATGGACATGTATAACTGCTCATACAGTCAGGGCTGTCTCCCGCCTTCGCTGAAAGAGGCAAATATCTTTCTTATCCTTAAAAAAGGAAAGGAACCAGAAGATTGCGCATCAGACAGACCAATATCCTTGCTAAATGTAGATTTTAAAATCCTCTCTAAAACGTTAGCATTGAGGCTAGAAAGGGTATTGCCACATATCATAAAGGAGGATCAGACGGGGTTTATTAGGGGCCGTAGATCATTCAATAATGTTAGAAGGATTTTGAATGTGATTCAAGCCTGCCATCAGGGAAAGATACCAGGAGAAGTAGTCTCATTAGACGCAGAAAAGGCATTCGATAGGGTTGAATGCTCATATTTGTTTTACACATTGGAAAGGTTTGGCGTTGGAAAGGTGTTTACCAAATGGGTCTCAACATTGTATAGTGATCCCAAAGCAGTTGTGATTACCAATGGTTTAGGCTCGGATAGCTTCAGTGTGGATAGGGGCTGCCGTCAGGGATGTCCTCTCTCGCCATTGCTATTTACGCTAATAATTGAGCCACTAGCAGAAGCTATACGGGCTGACCCTAATATAATGGCCCCAGGATTGGTACAGGTAAACATAAAATTACCTTTTATGCAGATGATGTTCTCTTATTCCTCAGTAATCCTCTGATGTCCGTGTCTCGCTTAATCCAAGTTATTAATACATTTAGTGCATTCTCAGGCTATAAAATTAATTTCTCAAAATCGGAGGCTATGCCAATGGGTGGCCTTGCTATGACACCCCACTTAGCGGACGGATCCCACTTTCCCTTTCGGTGGTCCATGGAGGGTCTCTTATATTTAGGCATTTTTATTACCCCAGTATTTGGTCAGTTATACAAGGCTAACTTTGTGCATTTACTAGAAAGGATAAGGCAGGACCTCCAGCGATGGGGAGACCTTCCAATTTCCTGGTTGGGTAGAATAGCACTGATTAAAATGAATGTCCTGCCCCGTCTCCTATACCCGATGAGAATGCTTCCAGTGATGCTGCCGAGGATGGCTCTACGTAAATTATATGGCTGGTTCCTTTATCTGGAATCATAGACAGCCCCTCATTAAGCTGAAGAAGCTACAGCTTCCACAGGCAAGGGGAGGATTGGATTTCCCAGATTTTAGGAAATATCAGTTAAGTTTCCTATTAAGTTACATAGCTGATTGGGTCTTGTCTGACCTGCAATCAATCTGGCTGGCCATCGAGGCTTCTCAAGTAAAATGCCCACTTATTAACCTTTTATTTTCAGACAAGAGGAAAATCATTACGGATCACTGTAAAAACCCTATAATACTAAACAAAATTAAAGCTCAGAATATAATGCGGCAAAATGAGGGCAACTCACAGAAAACATCCCCCTATGCTCCGATAGTGGGAGCATGGGGATTTCAACCAGAATTTACAGATGCCACTTTCAAACTCTGGAGATCCAGGGGTATCTCCTATTTAGGGGATCTACTTAAAGAAGGGGTCCTGATGTCTTTTGAACAGCTGCGTCAGAAATTCGGATTACCTAATGGAGACCTCTTTCGATACTTCCAAATTCGAGATTACATACAGAAGAAGACTATGTTATTAGATAGTCTTTATCAATCAGATAGAGAATGTAGAGTGCTACGGCCAATGGGGGTATCTTCCGTCAGTACTATTTATCATTTACTACATGATGAAGTATCGGGAGATATGGACAATCTGCTTAAAACATGAGATCAGGATTTGGGACTAGAAAGCTCTATAGAAACGTGGAATGACATTTGGGAAAATGTCAGAAGAATCACCATCTGCAACAGACCTCAGGCTATTCAGCTGAAGATACTTCATAGGGCCCATATAGCACCGGATAGATTGGCAAAATTTAAGGCAGGAGCATCTCCAATGTGTCCCAATGTAAAATAGAGGTGGGCAATCTTGTACATTGCCTATGGACCTGTCATAAGATCCATAGATATTGGACTAAAGTAGCAAGTGCTCTGACAGAACTTTTAGGAACGGAAATTAGAGTGGACCCTGTATCTCTCCTTTTGGGCTTTTCGAACTTACCCTCCCTGGATATGCACGGGAAGAGATTATTTTCTATTCTCTCTTTCTATGCAAGGAAAAATATTTTGGTAAACTGGGTGGCTGAGGGCCCCCCTTGACTTTCAAATTGGCACAGATTAATTATGGAATGTATTCCCCTTGACTTCCTTACAAATATGGTGCATCAAAAGACCAAATTATTCCATAAAATATGGCAGCCCTTCTTGAATTATATAAATACAGATATTTCAGCCATACTAACAAGGGCTTTTATTTAATTGAGATTACGAACCTGGCTGGTCCGGGGCCCCTTGGCAGAGGAATCCCGCACAAATACGGGTTTTGTTACATTTGATATTAACACATTCCGAGCATGTATCTCACTACCCAATTTCTGTGTTATCTATCGTTTTTTTTTCTTATTTGAATAATGTAAGAGACTTAATTATACACTCTGGTTAGTTGTAGGTTAGATTAGTAGTTAGTTGAGTTTTGTTTTTTTCTCTTGATATTTTTCTTTTGTTAAATTTTGGTTATTATTTATTTAAGATTTAATTGTATATCAATGTTTATACTTGGTTTTTTTTATTTTTGTAAACTTGTAAAAATGTACCACGAGGAGCTTTGTCGAACGCCTTACCGAAGTCCATATAGATCAAGTCCACTAGTCTCCCCTCATCAATCCTCTTTGTTACTTCTTCAAAAAACTCAATCAATTTCACGGGACAAAGCCATGTTAACTATTCCTAATCAGTCCTTGACTTTCTAAACACATGTAAATTCTGTCCCTCAGGATTCTCTCCAACAACTTGCCCACCAGCAATGTCAGGCTCACTGGTCTATTGTGTCCTGGCTTTACCTTACTACCTTTCTTAAATGGTGGCACCACGTTAGCCAACCTTCAGTCTTCAGGTACGTTGTCTATGGTTATTGATGATACAAATATCTCAGCAAAGGGCCCAGCAATCACTTCCCTAGCTTCCCACAGAGCTCTAGGGTACACCTGATTAGGTTCCAGGGATTTATCCAACTTTATGTGTTTTAAGGTGTCCAGCACCACCTCCTCTGTAATATGGACATTTCTTCATGATGTCGCTATTTATTTCCCAACATTCTCTTTCTTCTATGTCCTTCTCCACAGTAAACAGTGATCAAACTACTCGTTTAGTATTCCCCCCATGTCCTGCAGTTCCGCACATAGGCAGCTTTGCTGATCTTTGAGGGGCCCTATTCTCTCCCCAGTTACCCTGCTGCCCTTAATATATTTGTAGAATCCCTCATCATAGTTCAGGGATTGATCTGGGACCCCTCCTAGTCTTTCAGGTCCAGTGGCACTTTTGGTGGTTCTTCCCCAAGTCAGCATCCAAGGCAATCACCAAACTCTTATAACAAATGCAGAAACCATTAGAGAAACCCACCAGATCTGACAGCATCTGTGTACAGAGTTCTGAGGAAGGGTCACCAGACCCAAAACTTTGATTTGTCATCAGCGATGCTGCCAGACCTGCTGAGCTTTTCCAGTAACTTCTGTTTTTGCTTTTGAAACAGAGTTAATGTTTGATTCCAGTATGATTGTTCTTCTGAGCCGAAAGGTATTGGAAAATAGACTTTTTTTTCCACTTTTGACAGGAGCAAGCGGTCAGATGTTGTGGAGGCCCAGTACCCCTAAGTGCATAGTACTCTTATCTCTGAGTGATGAGACTCCTTACCTGCAATGCCTTCATTTAGTGTAGAAAGAGGGACAGCCAATTCCTCACTGAGGCCTGTAACCTCATTCAGGTATTGTCCAGTTCTGCTTCGAATGCCAGACACAATGCTCAGGTAGGGTGGCTGAGTCCTACTGGTCTGCTCAGGCGGGAGCAGCATTTGGCCATCACTGTTGCCGTAGAGGCCAAGACTCGAAAAACCACGGTGCAATTCACAGTCTTCAAAGTCTGCCGTGAGGTGATGCAAAGGCGACGCCTGTGCTGAAGACAGAAATGCTGCATCCGAGACCAGCGGTGAGCTGGGAGGAGACAAAGAAGACAGCGAAGACCTGGACGACAATGAGGTTACTGATTTGGGAGGCTCAACTGAGGATTTCACAGCAAGTCCCGAAGCAGAGGATTCAGCGGAGTCCCCAAACGCTGGCTCTTTGGGGGATTTGGTCACCTCATTTTCGTGGATAGTGGTGATGGGCCCTGAAGGACTGTAGCCGGTTTTTTCCTGTAGCATAAAGTCGAGTTTGTACTGGTAGTCCAGGTCAGGTGTTTGATCTGACTGGTTGTAATAAAGCTCGGTGGAACTGAGCGAGTTCAGGGATCCTCTGCTGGAAGTGTTGAGGGACCCTCGGCTTGATGTCAGTGACCCTAGACTACTCCCAGACGAGACTGACAGTGTGCTCGCTGAGAGACTGTAAATGAGAGAGATACATTAAGTGAGAAACGCCTTCATGATAGTGCGTCGACAAAACTGTCACCATGGTAACTCAGTTTTAATAATGAGTTGCTTATTAATAGCACTGCCTCTGGGCTGCTTCAAGTATGTCAACACTGTTATCAGCTCAGGGGAAGAAGGAGTTAATGCTCCACGTATCACTTTGCATGTCTGTGAGGATACTGCCATTAAAAATATTTCTTCATAACTTCCATCCCTTTAGATTATGACTTAAGGGTGGTTATGTGGCAGTAAATAACTATAACCTTCTGAAAACGCTGATCAGTGTGAACTTGCCCCCAAAGGTACATCAGCAAGTTATTAATACATTGCCGATGAACATTTAACTGAATATTGTGGGACAGTTTCAAACCTCCAGTATCAGAATAAAGGTTTTGAGATTACAAATTGTCATTTAAAATTCTTTCAATTCCCAGAATACTTTGGGAAGAATTAGCTTGATTACAGCAAAGAGACAGCACATCACAACATGGAAAGGAAGTATTTCTATAATGTATTACAGGATATTAAAACAGTGAATCAAAGGAGGAGTCCAAGGCACGGATGGGATGGATAGGAATGTAATTTTTCTATTAATTGAGGGGTCAATAACCTGGAGATATAGATTTAAGGTAGCTAAAAAGGCTAGGAGGATTTTATTTTCACTCAGAGGGTGGTGGGACTCACTGCCTAAAAAGATAGTTGAGTCAGTTGAGTCAGAAACTATCGTAATGTTTGAACAGTCTTTAGAAATTCACTGGTTATGTCATAATCTCCAGGAAAACGGAATGAACGTGGTCAGGTTGTTGTCATAGAATCTCTACAGTGTGAAAACAGGCCCTTTGGCCCAACAAGTCCATACTAATCCTTTAAAGAGTATCCCACCCAAACCCATTCTTCTACATTTACCCCTGACTAATGCACCTAATCTAAACATCCCTGAACACTATGGGCAATTTTAGCACAGCCAATTCACCCAAATTGCACATCTTTGAATTGTGGGAGGAAACTGGAGATCCTGGAGGAAACCCATGCAAACATGGGGAGAATGTGTAAACCCCACACAGACAGTCACCCAAGGTTGGAATCGAACCCAAGTCCATGGTGGTGTGAAGCAGCTGTGCTAACCACTGAACCACCATGCCACCCTGACTGAAATATAGCCTGGCCTCACAAAGGCTCAGTGCGACTGAGCATCAGCATGGGTGGCAGCAGTAGGATTCGAACCCACATCTCCAGAGAAACAGTGACCACTAAGTGATGTGCTGAATGATCTCCTAGTATGCTACTAATGCCTGAGTCTCCTGACCAAGATTAACCATGGACCTCCAAGTGAATGTCAGATGAACTTTATCTGGGTCATCCTTTAATTGCTTTGTGCTCAGTGCAAGGTAACCCTAAACTATGTGGGGGAGGGGAAAGGGAAAGATTTTCCTGTGATTTTCTATTTCTGGCAACTTCAGGCCTATGATTTTGCTCAAAAATAGCAAGCTGAACAAGTAGTTTCCTTATTGTTTGAATTTAAATGATTACACGTGTTTAAAATTTCTTTAGCAGTTCTCATTTGAATTATTTCTCACTGTGATGAACCTGTTCCTTTGACGAGGCTAGATTGTCTTTGGGTTTTTTTCAGAAAGGTTGTAAACCACTCAGACTCCAAAACGTCTGAGTATTTGGATAGATTTTAGGGCCCATTTGTTTACAGCTAACAAATATTGCCTCAGGCAGAAGATTTTCATGTTTTAAAATAGCTTGTATAATGAAAGGGGAATAGCCAGTCCTAGCAGTTGAGTTTTTGATTCAGTTCAGCAGCAGTATGTGTGAAGAAAGGCCAGCCTGGTACTCTCCATCCTTCTGCCCTTCTGAGTTCATAACCTGTAAGCTTTCTGTGTCATTTTCACTCCTTGTGCTAAAGGGCTTGTTTACTGGGACTGTTGCAAGCATTTTGGAACAGCATTATTAAGTCGGGATAGCCTTTCGGGTTCGGATAGGATAAGTTATTCAGGTATTCTAATTTCGATTTGTTGTGTTTCGGTCTATAATTTTGTAAATAAATTCTATTTGTTTAAAACTTGGCATCTGATCAGCTAATTCACTCCGGGAATATCCACTATACACTTAGCTGAAACAAACAGCAAAGTTACGGTCTTGTTTTGAGGGGTCAGGCCTGGTACATAACACTCACCAAATAGGGAGGATTCTCCATTTTGAACTGCTCATAATACGGGGCTGTCACAGCTTTGCAAAACGTCCCCTTTCCCAGAAATCGTTTGACTGTTTATCGACTTAGATTGTTAAACATGAAGGAACACGATATTTCGATGATGTTAACAATCTCAGGACTGGCTGCTTTATCTGATTTGACGCAGCCCACCTCTCTTCAGTTGCATACAGTGGACTCTGAGCATGGTGTTGTCAGTGCGAAGCAGCGGAAAGTGTCCAATTTATGTTATATGAGCAGTCAAGAAAATGCCAAGGGAGAGAAGCAGCAACAGAAGCACTTACTTATCAAATTCTTTCCTAAATCTGGGTACCACTGGGATGGGAATGGCTACTTGAATGTAACTACAGGAGTACAAGCTGATCAAAGACATCAGAAAACATAGAATCCCTGCAATGTGGAAACAGGCCATTTGGCCCAACAAGTCCACACTGACTCTCCAAAGAGTAACCCACACTGACCCATTACTCTACATTTATCACTTACTAATGCACCCAACCTACACGCCTCTGAACACTATGGACAATTTAGCTTGGCCAGTTCACCTAACCCACACATATTTTGACTGTGTGAGGAAACTGGAGTACCCAGAGGAAACCCTCACAGACATGGAGAGAATGTATCGACTCCACACAGATTCCTGCCCGAGGCTGGAATCGAACCCAGGCTCCTGGTGCTGTGGGGCAGCAGTGCTAACCACTTAGCCAGCATGCCTGAGCCACAAATTGTTGGAGGTGATTATAAAAGATAGGATTTATGGACCTTGAGAGAGGCAAAAACTCAATTTGTTTAAAAGTATCCTCTGGAGCCAATTATCAATTACAGCTCCGAGTTCCCCCAAGGAGCATTTATTATCTTTTATTCGATATATTTGACACCAGGTGTCTCAAAGGGTTATTCACTGATTGCTGAGAAATACAAACCAGGAACTGCAGCTGTTCAAGAGGGCAGCTCACCATCACCTTCTCAAAGACTGCTGCCCATTCAACCTGGGCTGAGTGAACTGACCTTGGTCAGGGCTTTGGCACAGGATAGGGAAGTGAACCAGGATTTCTCTGAGTAGTCTGATCACTGTCCCGCAATTCGTAATGTTGAGCAAAGGCAGAACTGGACTGCATTCTCTGCTAAGAATCACCTGAAGCTTGTACCTATCACTAACAGATAGGGGTCACAGTGAGGAGGGAGAGCTGAACACTGTGGGAAAAGGGAGAGGGGAAGGATGAAAGTGACAAGTGGTGGCAGTAAACACATGAAGAACAGTATTATAGATGGAAATTTCATGCAAAAAAACTGGTTTGAAATTGCATGCCTTGTCTTGTGAGTCTAACCTAACTAAAAACCTGACCTATAAAACACAAGAACAAGATGGATTTGACATGGAGTAAATAATGACAATTAGTTTTGATCTTATAGGAGAGTTTGGAAAGCCTTGTAGCAGCAAACAGGAACTTTCTTTGTTGCAGTCATCTATTACTTTAGTCTTTGAAAGGAGAACAAATCACAATGAAATACAAATTCATGACAACTTGGTAAAGTGCAAACATCAGACTGTTTGGACCTCAGCTGACTGAATTCAGAGTTTTTGTTCCATGTACCTAGATCTACATCTCACAGATATTTAAATTACTGTGGCTGTGTTGGTAGCTCTCTTTTTGCTGAGTCTGAAGGCTGTGAGCACAAGTCCCACACTGGAAATTTGAATGCATAATCAAATTGGACATTTTTGTGCAATACTGAAGGGGTGCTGCACTATTGGAGGTCACAATGAAGCCCCATCTGCTCCCTCTGTTGGATATGAAAGATCTCGCTTTGAAATAAAGCAGCATAATTCTCCTCGATGCCTTGGCCAATATTTAGCCCTGAGCCAACCACGCTGAAACAAATGATCTGCTCATGGCCTGCTCATGGGATTTTGTTGCGTGCAAATTGGCGGCCACATTTCCTACATTACAACAACAACTACATCCGCACCATTGGAAGAGATTAGGACATTCTGTGGTCAGAATTAGGCTAAATAAATGAAGGTTCTTTTTCTCTTTACAAGCTGTTTACTCCTCAGTTAGTAAACCAAGAATAAAACAGATTCAAATACTGGTTGGCTGCTGCAGTACATTTTCTGAGTTTATGCAAAACAATTCTATTTACATGCTGAGAGGGCAATGAATTGGAGGATTGATGAAGGTAATGGATTTTGAAAGCTACATGTAGTGCAGGGTACAGTTCCCATGTGACTCAGACCAACGAAATAAATTTAAAAGTGAGAAATCTCCAGATAATCATTCCTTCAAATTTATTCAGTATAAATTTATAAGTAGTTAAATGTAAATGGTTGAATTTTCCATGAATTTCACAAGAACACATACCTTTTAAGTTGTGAATGTAGATACATGATTAGTTGTGTCGTATCTTCAAGATGCTGCACAAGCCTTTTCCTCTTCTCATGTAATTTTAGTCTAAAAATAAAAGCAATAATAGATTAGCCTCAATAAATTGCTACATCTATGAAGCAGTGTATAAACTTAACGCAAAGGCATCAGCATAAACAATATTTATAAAAATCTGTTCCAATCCATATGCCATCATATCTGTGCCAGAGTACATTTCCCTTGTTCTCTTGTACTTAAAATGTATTGAATATGAATATCATAGAGTCATAGAAATCACACAGCTTTGAAGATGTCTATTTGGCCCATTACATTTTCTACAGTTATTCTGAACACAACCTAGTTGCTTCTCATATCTCCTACAATGACATTTCCTTCAAATTTATCCATTTTGAATGCTACATTGAATCTGTATCCAGCATTCTATCAGGCAGTGTATTTCAAGTCCTTATCATTCTTGTATGAAGTCAGAAGTCACACAACACCAGGTTATAGTGCAACAGGTTTATTTGAAATCACAAGCTTTCGGAGTGCTGTTCGTTCATTAGGTAAAGTGCAGGAAAGCGCAATATGCCTGTGAGCTTCCCTCCACTTCTCCTGGCAAAGGAGTAGCACTCCAAAAGCTGGTGTTTCAAATAAACCTGTTGGACTATAACCTGGTGTTGTGTGACTTCTGACTTTTTCCACCCCGGTCCAACACCAGCACCTCTACATCATTCTTGTACAATAAAGCTTTTCTTCATGTCACCTTTGGTTATTTTATGAATATCCTCAACAGTGTTATCAACCCTTCAGCCACTGATAATAGTTTCTAGTTTTCTTCATGATTTTAAACAACTCTAACAAGTTTCCTCTCAACTTTCTCTGCTCTGCGCAGCACAATCCTATCTTCTTCAGTCTATTCACATATCTGTAATTCTTTATCGCTGGAGATATATGTTTAAATTTCTTCTGCACTCTCATTAAGGTCTTCATACACTTCTTAAAAGTGTAGTACCCAAGATTAGACAGTAGACTCCAGCTGGAGTCAAACTGCTGTCTTATACAGGTTTGGCATAATTTTCTGTTCTTTTTCCCTAGCCTCTCTTCAAAAAGCTCAGCATCCAATTTGCTTCATGAACTTCTGTGTTAACCTGGTTTGCCTTCAAAGATCCATCTGCAACACTCTCTCTTCTTATACCTTCGTCCCTCCCATCAATATTTAACAAGAACTTGAAAGGATGCAGAAACAATTTACAAGGATGTTGCCAGGGTTGGAGGGTTTGAGCCAGAGGGCGGGGCTGAATAGGCTAGGGCTATTTTCCCTGGAGACTAAAGGGTGACCTTATAAAGGTTTATAAAATCATGAAGGGGCATGATAGGGTGAATAGCAAAGGTCTTTTCCCCAGGGTACAGGAGTCTAAAACTAGAGGTCATAGGTTTAAGGTGAGAGGACATGGGTCAAATGCTGGCAAATGGGATTAAATCAATTTAAGATATCTAGTTGGCATGGAAGCATTGGACCAAAGGTTCTGCTTCCATCCTGTACATCTCTCTGACTCGAAGAAGCCACTTGGATGCCTTTATGTTGCCCTATAGGATCCCTAGGCTCTCAGACCTCTCAGCCAGTGCTTCACTGGGTGTGTTTGGTGCAGAATGCAGCTCCTCTTCCAACCGCTTCCTCTCTGCTTCCAGCCGCATTAAGTCATCCCGGGAGCATTTCCGCAGGGTCACAAACTGCAGTTCCTTCAGCAGTTCTTCCTTCTCGTTAATCAGCATCAGCTTGTCTCGCTCAACATCAAGCATCCCTGGCCAGACATCAGAGTCCAGCTTTGACAATTCAATCTTTATGTTTGCTATTCTGAAATAAAGGAAATGTAAGAAAAACATTATGTTATTACAGCTTGTCTATCTTACGTTACCCGAAAAACTCATATTAGTTGTACTTTTGCACATGGCTGAAAAATGTGTTGCTGGAAAAGCGCAGCAGGTCAGGCAGCATCAAAGGAGCAGGAGAATCGACGTTTCGGGCATAAGCCCTTCTTCATGATTCCTAAAGAAGGGCTTATGTCCAAAACGTCGATTCTCCTGCTCCTTTGATGCTACCTGACCTGCTGCGCTTTTCCAGCAACACATTTTTCAGCTCTGATCTCCGGCATGAAAAACTTTGGAGTGCTTGCAGAATTTATTCTCTAGTTTCTAAAATCTGTCAAGGAATAATTACATTTACAATCACCAATCTGTGGGTTGGCAAACAATTCAGGTTTTGTCCCCCATTCACAGTTAAAGGGAAGGAAGGTTCTGAAGCCTATGACAAAACAGAAATTCTCAGCAACGTGAGAATGGGACTCCTGGAGATTGGTGCAAGTCGTCAAATTGATGAGTGCTACACTGTCACCAGTCTGCATAATTAACAGAGATCTTATTTGTTTGGAATCTGTGTCCTGTCCCCTGCAATCACAGTTAGCTAGATCAGGGTCGGAAAGCACTGGTGAAATCTCTTGCTCCATTTTAAGCATCAAGTGGAGAGGTGAGGAAGTGGAGAGACGGACTCTTGAAAAGATCTTATTGATAACCACCAATGGAAAGTGGATAAAAATTTTCTGTTCCACCCTGACCCTCCTAATGAAAAAAAATGCAAGAAAAGATGCACAAAACTGTAAAATTCATTGTCGAGGGAATAGCTACCTTCTCTTTGCTTCTTCATACTGAAGACTTAGCCTGACCTTCTCAGCCAGATTGGCTCGGCTCCTTGGACCAATCTAGAAAAAAAATTAAATAAAATTTGGTGACATACTCTTAAAATTCTTTCTCTCTTTAATGTCACAAGTTTTTTGAGAGATTACTCAAAGCAATTGTGCAATAGAAGACATGAACCAGCCCATAGTCGTGTTTCAAAACTTCGAGTACAGCATTGTTGTTGCAATCAAATTCTAGATGAAATCAATAAATACCTGGTATGGTAGCTGGTTTCAAAGGTGTGCCAATTTTCACATGGCATGGCTGAACAAACACTATACTTGCATAAGAAGGATAGCAAACATCTTGGCAGCAACAATGGATGCAGGAGGATAATGAGACTAACACAGAAGAAAGCCTACCTTTATGTACTGGGACATTGGCTCAGTTGTATTCATAACATTCAGGATCTCAATCCCTCACCCTTCATACTCACTCAATTGCACCCATCCCATGATCCCTCCGTTCTCTTTTTCATTTGCAACCAAACGAAGAGAAAACTTTTCAACTGATAAGCAGGTATCTGTTTTTATTTCCAGATTGCATTATTATGAATGCTTAACTGAGCTCCAAGGCTGGAAATTAACTCAATCTTGTAGGAACACTGAAACAGCTTATAAGGGAATACTAGCTTTCTTTGATCAACATCCTTATTACCTTATTAACATAATCATTCTTTGAAGAGATTTTTTTCAATGCCAATGTATTTATTTATGCAAATATCGGGGTGGAAAATGAATTCAAGCTTTTGGAAGTTGTTACGAAGAACACCATATTTGATGATAGCTTTGTGAGAAGGTTAAAGGGTCAATGCAATGCAAAGGGAATGTTAACATAGAACATAGAGCAATACAGCACAGAACAGGCCCTTCGGCCCTCAATGTTGCGCTGATCTGTGAACTATTCTCAGCTCGTCCACCTACGTTATCCCATCATCATCCATGTGCTTATCCAAGAAATGGATGTTTTTCTTCCCCCTCAAGAATAGAGGTCTGCCAAAGTTCATGACTCCTGTGCATCAGTGTGATCCATAATTCTTAACAAAATGGCTCCAACACCATCCGAGGTCTGTGTGTGTGTGTGTGTGTGTGTGTGTGTGTGTGTATGTGTACGCGCGCGCGCGTGTGTGTTTTAGAAATGTCCACTCTTGCAATGGACACATCAAGGGCTGGAATGCAGCCTGTGGGTTCATTCGATGTCTGAACTTATTCCTCTCCAGCACAAAACTACCAGATACAGGAAACAGGATGGTAACTTTGAAATTGGATCAAATGCATCATTTCTAAAGACCTCCCAGCTTGACTTGACACCACAAGAGTCCAAGTTTATGATCAGTTTGAAGTGTTAATGTCAGGCTTTGACAAACCATGTGAATATTGCTGGTTAATTGTCCAATAGCAGTAAGTCATTCAACTTCAGTCTACTGACTAAATGTGGTACAGATTCCCCATTTTCCCACCACCGGTGTGAAGTAGAAGCAAATGCAAACATACAGGTTATCAATGGCTTTTTAACCCAGTGACGGTATAGAACAAACACATGGCCCCCAACAAGTCAACAGAAATACTGTTTATAATTATTAATTCAAAGCTAACTAGCTCATAACTATTTCTTTCCATTTATTATTTGTACACTAGGTCACATAATACAGTATTTTCAATTAAGTAGTGTCGCAAAGTAATTGCATTTTCACCCTTGGGTTATGAAGCCTCTTCATGTTTGGTCAAACAGTTGCAATGAAAACATGATAAAGTCAACTGGGGTCGATCTGATCTGAAGTTGGCAAACATCACATGAACTGAAAGTCCTTCCAGGGACTGGCCTTAAAGCGATTAAAATTTCTACTCAATTAGCATTCCAGTGAACAAAATATCAGATCATGCCTCAAATCTATGCCCTAAGCTGTTTACTTTGAAGCTTGACCTGCATATGACTCGGATTTATCATCATATGCTTACAATGCCATCAGCAAATGCTCCAGTGATCAGATAGCAAGTTCTAATTGTAGTAAGGGTGCAAACTTGGCTCGAGGGAACACGTTGCTCAGACTGCTTTCTGAAGAAATTAATTTCATACATAATCGGATAACAAGTGAGGGTAAACTACCTCCTATCTACAATAAATATGTAGTGTGTCAAATGGATTGGAATGTCAGCAGAGTGTGCCTGTCAGAAAAAATATATGCAACTCCAAAGTCCTCATGTGGCTAATGCCAGCACAGGATTCCAAAGAGACCAGCAGCCCTTGAGTGACTTATGCTTCATGTACAGCCATGTCCTCGGAGTGGGCAGGCTCTTCGCTTGAAATGTATCAAAACTTCATTCTGTTCTCATACAAAGTTGTGAATTTGCCATATTTTCCAGACAGAAAGAGTATCAGGAGCAAACTCAGTGGGGTTGATTTCATTTCTCCCAGCTTATGGATGTGAGGTCAATTATTCCCAGGTTTCTGTGATTAACTACGTCTGCTCAGGCTACAAGTTTAGAACATTATCATTTTCTGAAACAACACTCTTTCTGGAACAGAGCCTGCTAAAGTTAACTGAAACAACTATCAGGAAGCATCCGCTAAGACACTGGGTTTGAGTTATGGAAAGAGACTGAATAGGCTGGAGCTATTTTCCCTGGCATGTCGAAGGCTGAGGGGTGACATTTTGAAGGTTTATGAAATCATGAGGGGTATGGATAAGGTAAATAACCAAGGTACAGGAATCCAAAACTACAGGACATGGGTTTAGGATGAGAGGGGAAAGATTTAAAAAGGGACCTAAGGGGCAGTGTTTTCAGACAGACGGTGCTGTGAGTATGTAATGAGCTGCCAGAGGAAGTGGTGGAGGCTGGTACAATTACAGCATTTGAAAGGCATCTGGATTGGTATATGAAGGGTCAAGAAGAATATGGGTCAAATGCTGGCAAATGGGTTTAGGTCAGATGGGATGGTTGGTCGGCATGGATGAGTTGGACGGAAGGGTCTGTTTCCGTGCTGTTTGACTCTGTGTTCAACTTAGTCGGTAGATCCAATTGTGCACATGTGTGTAAAAACAATGGAGGTGCAGGAGGAGAGATAGATAGATCAAGACCTGCAAATCATAACTAAGGAAGAGTTACAGCTAGGTGGAGACATTTTGGGACTTTTCCAATAACAATTTGCATTGATGATTAGAATAGATTAGATTTGATCCCCTACAGTGTGGAAACAGACACTTTGGCCCAACAAGCCCACACCGACCCTCCGAAGAGTAACCCACCCAGACCCATTTCCCTCTGACTAATGCGCCTAACACTATGGGCAATTCAGCATGGCCAATTCACCTGGCCTGCACATCTTTGGACTGTGGGAGGAAACCGGAGCACCTGGAGGAAACCCATGTAAACACAGGGAGAATGTGCAAACTCCACACAGACAGTCACCCGAGGCTGGAATCAAACCTGGGATCCTGATGCTGTGAGCAGGAGAATTAAATGCGATTCGTAAGCTTATAGAAAGCTGTGTTGAGTTTTACAGACTGAACGGCCTGTTCCTGGGCTGTAACATGGGAACATTTGAGGGGAGTAGGCCATTCAGCCCATTGAGCCTGTTCTGCCATTCAAACCAATCATGGCCAGTCATTCACAGCAATTCCTTTTTCCCTTACCAACTGCATATCTCTTCACCTCACAGGTATGTAGAAATCTGTCAGTCCCACCTTAATCGGACTTATCGGTTGAGCTTTCTTCACTCTCTAGGGTTAAGAATTTAACATTCTATGGTTCAGTCACATTATGCTAAACGAAGGCAGCGTGAATTGCTTCAACATTACAATTTGTGAATACTGAGATACAGAGACCATTAAACTAGACGGGATTGAGGTTCACAAGGAGGAGGTGTTAGCAATTCTGGAAAGTGTGAAAATAGATAAGTCCCCTGGGCTGGATGGGATTTATCCTCGGATTCTCTGGGAAGCTAGGGTGGAGATTGCAGAATCTTTGGCTTTGATCTTTATTTCATCACTGTCCACAGTAATAGTGCCAGAAGACTGGAGGATAGCAAATAATGTCCCCTTGTTCAAGGAGCGGAGTAGAGACAATCTTGGTTATTATAGACCAATGAGCCTTACTTTGGTTGTGGGTAAAGCGTTGGAAAAGGTTATGAGATAGGATTTATAAGCACCTTGAGATCAAGTTGATTAGGGATAGTCAGTACGGTTTTGTGAAGGGTCAGTCATACCTCACAAATCTTATTGAGTTCTTTGTGGTGGTTATCAAACAGGTGGAGGAGGGTAAAGCGGTTGATGTGGTGTATATGGATTTCAGTAAGACATTTGATAAGGTTCCCTGTGGTAGGCTATTGCACAAAATACTGAGGCATAGGATTGGGGGTGATTTAGGTGTTTGGATCAGAAATTGGCTAGCTGGAAGAAGACAGAGAGTAATGGTTGATGGCGAAATGTTCATCCTGGAGCTCAGTTACTAGTGGTGTACCGCAAGATCTGTTTTGGGGCCACTGCTGTTTGTCATTTTTATAAATGACCTAGATGAGGGTGTAGGGGGATGGGTTAGTAAATTTGGGGATGACAATAAGGTGGGTGGTGTTGTGGATAGTGCTGAAAGATGTTGCAGGTTACAGAGGGACATAGATAAGCTGCAGAGCTGGGCTGAGAGGTAGCAAATGGAGTTTAATGTGGAAAAGTGTGAGGTGATTCATTTTGGAAGGAGCAACAGGAAATAAAGAGTACTGGGCTAATGGTAAGATTCTTGGTAGCGTAGATGAGCAGAGAGATCTTGGTGTCCATGTGTATAGATCCATTGGAGCCTGCTCTGCCTTTCAATAAGAATATGGCTGATCTGATTATGGCCTGCACTCTACAATCTTGGCCATCCTTGACACAGTTTGACTTCCTTGCTTATCAAGAATCTCTGTAGCAGTAAAATGAGCAATTAAGAGATTAAAGGAATAAACATACTTATAAGTCGATTAGGCACCATTGCAATCCAGAGAAAGTTTCAGATTCAAATTAATTTGGTTGAATTAATCAATATCTCTAACTTGAACTGATTACATGATGTAATATAAAGCAAACAAATGATCAAGACTGAGAATTAGCACATTAGAACTAGAAGATGGAAATGTGAAACAATTCAAGGCTGACTGACTGATCAGGATATTAATGTTCAGGTAAAAAATGTGAAGTTTTGCATCAACATTTCAGTAAGTATAGTATTTCATAATCAGATAAGATTGAAGGTATGGTGTCTGAATGATTCTAGTTCTGAACTAACTACCCATCAGTTCAAAACACAGCAGATTGCACAACCAAATTTCATGCATCAGAGAACTTGTGGCCAGCATCAGGAAAATAGGCAGTGAAAATTGTCAAACTGTGATTAAACAAATGGGAATTTGCCACCTCTAGATGTGACCCCAGTCTTACACTGTCGGACTGACTTTTATTATCATCATGAAGGAGGAATGGGTAATAAGTTCCTTGTGAAGAACTTATTACCCATCTGAGGACAAGAAGACCCAGGGATCCCTTCGAGGCTAGGCCAATTCTGTGCTGGAATAGCTGCACTAGGGTCAAGGAAACCAAATCCCTGCTGGAAAAGCCCTTACCAAAGTTAGGTTAGATTCATGCTAGAAGACCTAGGCAGGGATCAAGAAAAGAACAGGGGCAGAGCAGGGTCTCTCAGAGGGCAGTTCTTATCAAGCAGATCTGATAGATAGCAATTCTTGTTGGGAGGTCCCCAGAGAGCAGTCTTCTTTGAGCAGACTTCATCAGGCAGATGGAAGGTGGACCACAAGGAGAGGAGGAAAATCAAGGGAGGAGATTCTTCACATCTCGGCTACAGAGTAGGATGCTAACCCCACCACTTTATCGAGATTGAAACATTCTGTGCTGATAGCCTGTTTGTCCTCTGATATCCCCAATTATCATAGTTGTTTACTTTTCTTTATCTAAGTACCTAGGTATCATATCTAACCCGCTGCTTCTTAACAAACATAATAAACTAGCACAAAATTGCAACAAATTCTCAGCTGCCTATATTGGTAACTGTGACATTGAACCCCTAAAATCAATGTCCATTAAATTTGTTTCTTTCTCCACATATGTCATCGGACTAGATGAGTCCTTTCATAATTTTCTGGTTTGTTTTCAGTCCTGACTATGTCCCCTTGTCTTAAAGCTGTGACTCATAATTATATTTGACTTAACCTCTCCCTCATACAGTTGCTTGGTCATGTAGAACTTGATTGCTTAAAAAGGAGACAAGCTGTTAACGTTTGTTATGTTGACCTCACCAGAACACATGAAAGAATACCAACTTTTAAAAGCAGCAACAATTTATACAGCATGAGGAACAGGGCGCTATTGCCAACTTTTTTAGATTAGATTACTTACAGTGTGGAAACAGGCCCTTCGGCCCAACAAGTCCACACCGACCCGCATACCACCAAGACCCATACTCCTACGTTTACCCCTTCACCTAACACTAGGGGCAATTTAGCATGGCCAATTCACCTAACCTGCACATTTTTGGATTGTGGGAGGAAACCGGAGCACCCGGAGGAAACCCACGCAGACACGGGGAGAATGTGCGAACTCCACACAGAGAGTCGCCTGAGGCGGGAAGTGAACCCGGGTCTCTGGCGCTGTGAGGCAGCAGTGCTAACCACTGTGCCACCGTGCCGCCAACTCTTGTATAATATTTTATTGTTTCCTCTCATTCATCTATTTGGCAGATCAGAATTTTCTAACCTATTGTCTTGCATTGCTTGAAAGCCAGAAGGAACTTTGGTAAGTATGTTGACTTTAATCAACATGATCTCTGGTGAACTATTAATCTGAACATTTATTCCTCTACATGCTTGCAATCTTTAACTGACAGTGATGCCTTTCTTGTATCCATGTAAGTATTTTACAAAAATTGTGGGAGAGTCAAGTCACCAGCTAAAAACTGTAGTTGTCACTTTTTAGAAGAGTTTTCTTTTAAAGTGTGGGACTCAACACAAAAGAAGACACTGTGGAATTCATAACGTTAAGCACTCACATCACCAGTGATGTCTGTTTGTGAGCCAGCATCTAGGCACTGCCTGGAGGTAGAGAGGTGGGAATTTGCTGCATTGGACAGCAAGTCTGACTCGAAGGTTCTCACACTTTGGCTGGAAAGAAATCGATCCTTCAGTTTGGCAAGACTCTACAAAGGAAGAATCAAAGAATGGAAAGATTTTACTAAGGAAGTTCACAAACACAATATTTGATAAAATAACTCAGGTGACCATTGTTACAAACAATAAAGATTATAGGACAACAATGTTTTAAAATGCCTCCTTTTGGAATGTTTTGGTAAGAGGAATAGTGAGCTCATACTAAGAGACACTCAGAGACAGGCTCATGTAATCTGGTTTCCATGGGAAAACAAACTGAATTAGAAACCTAACGGTTTCACGGTAACTCAGTAAAAAAGACAATGGTTTTGTGAGGCACAGATATAGGGAGAAAAAAAAGAGAGAGGGAGGAAGCAACTATTGCTCTACAGAGAGGCAAAGAACCAACTGCTGTGAGAAGCAGAGAAGAGCAGTATTGTGTTAATAAACAGACAGGATGCTTATGAGGTGCAAGGAATCATCTCGCTTGAGGACTGCAAGACTCTGACTGCATGGAATCGCTTTTCAAGAACAACTGAAAGTTTCAGTTGAGTCTGGCAGGGGAAGTGAACATGCTGGAGAACAGGGCATTGCTTTGGATTTGCCCTTGTCAAGCAAGTTCATCTCCAAGTCACTCACCATTCTGACTTGGAAACATATTGCTATCCCTTCAATGTTGCTCAGTCAAAATCCTGAATTTCTCTACCTTTAGCATTGTGGGTATACCCACAGTAAATCGTCTGTAATGGTTTAA
This sequence comes from Chiloscyllium punctatum, assembly GCF_047496795.1. Taxonomy (NCBI): domain Eukaryota; kingdom Metazoa; phylum Chordata; class Chondrichthyes; order Orectolobiformes; family Hemiscylliidae; genus Chiloscyllium; species Chiloscyllium punctatum. The sequence goes on along the minus strand of NC_092740.1, from coordinate 31,579,851 downwards.
GAAGGCATCTTCTGAAGGGTAGGTAGGCATGGGGAATAAATGCTGGCATGGCCAACTAGGCCCATGTCCAAAGTATAAAAAAGAAAATTCCAGAAATAAGGTACACTCAATTGCATTAACTAGTTATTACAAAAAGTACTTTTTCTCTAATTTGTTTCCTGCTCCATGAGGTTTGATGCAGTTTAGTTTTTTTTGATATAGCAAAAGTCTCAAAACATCAAATCATCCTTTGGATTATTTCTGGCTGTCGCTGGGAAATTCATTCCTTTTTAAAAGTTATTAATCTCTGTGGGGATCAATGAGTCCGCTCAGACATTCGATCACGCCTCTATATTCAATGATTTTCTGGATAGTACAGCGTCTCCATCTGATATAAGCCCAGCAGGAGTATTTTATTGAAGATGAATGAGTACTTCCCTTTACCCACTTTACTGTCTTCACCCCATCTCTGCCAGGCACCCCAGAGAAAGACAGAACACAAGCAAATCTGATACAAGTGCCTGGGAAATTTCTGCACAGGATAAAGAATTTAAGGGGCAACCTAGAAATTTGGAGGAATTGTTAGGATTTTCTACTTTCCCCACGCCACAATGGTATCTGAACTAGAGGTCTAAAAGGCTCTAAAACTCTAATCCGTGGAAGATATTAGATTACTTACAGTGTGGAAACAGGCCCTTCGGCTCAACAAGTCCACACCGCCCCGCCGAAGCGCAACCCACCCATACCCCTACATTTACTCCTTACCTAACACTACGGGCAATTTTAGCATGGCCAATTTACCTGGCCTGCACATTTTTGGACTGTGGGAGGAAACCGGAGCACCCGGAGGAAACCCACGCAGACACGGGGAGAACGTGCAAACTCCACACAGTCAGTCGCCTGAGGCGGGAATTGAACCTGGGTCTCTGGCGCTGTGAGACAGCAGTGCTAACCACTGTGCCACCGTGCCACCCACAAACATACATATCCTTATGTATGTTCTGGGGAGACATTTTGGAATGGAGAAAGTGCATTTGACATTGTTTCAAAGGTTGATCTTGGAGAAGTAGATGGTTTTGGCCAGTCAGAAGCAGCAATAGATAACAGACAGTATACAAATTACAATGTCAATATGCTGAAGCAAAAAGTTACAGCTTTTAGCAAATGACACAAAATGTAAGTTTCAGTTTACGAGTTTATTGTAAACTCCTCCAGTACCTGCATCAGATCCTGTTTCTCTTTCTCACCAGTACTGATGGCCTTCTTGATGGTTTTCAGCTCACTTAAGATGGCTTTGGCTTCTTTCAGCTCATAACTGCTCTGTCCTCCAGACATCTTCCGATCAATTCTACAGTGGAATAAAGAGAGAGATTGATTGAATTTCTGAAAAGTAGATGAACAAGATGAGAATCCGGTTAAAGATTCATCTCCTCTGTGCAGCAGTTTCAGCACAATGGCTAATATGAACATATGAGCAAGGAACAAGAGTAGGTCATTTGGCCCTTTGAGCCTGCTCCACCATTCAATAAGATCATGGCTGATCTAAGTCTGACCTCAACTCTTCATTCTTGCATATCTCCAGTAATCTTTCATCCCCTTTGTAATCAAGAATCTATTGAACTCTGCCGTCACATCCATGATCTTTCGAGGAATTCCAAAGGCTCTCAATGCCCAGAGAAAAAAAGTTTCATCATCTCTGTTTTAAATTGGTGCCTCCTTATTTTTAAACTGTGACCCCTAGTTCTAGATTCTCCCAGAAGAGGAAAATTCCTTTCAAAGTCCACACAGTCAAGTCCCCTTCCTTATGTGTTTCAACAAAGTCATCTCCCCATACTGACCAGACGTGCAGGTTTCCAACCACGCATTTAAAAAAAGAAGTGTGGCCTGATGGTTCAGTGGTTAGAACTGTTGCCTTACAGTACCAGGGACCTGGGTTTGATTCCACCCTCAGGTAACTGTCCTGTGTGTGGAGTTTGCACATTCTTTATTCTGGAACCCCAGAACTCAAACCTCAAAACTCTGTGAGCATTTTAAGAGAAAAAAAAGCTTCAAATGCCCTCCTGGCAATTTGGTAAAATTAAAAACACAGCGGTGACATTCGGAGCAGAAAGAGTGGATGGTAATATGAGGACTCGGTGGTTGCAAATTGCTTGGTTTTGCAATAACTTTAAGCATTAGGTGTACTACTGCAAAAAACACAAAAACTTGACCTACCAAAAGCCTCACACAGCTGCCCATTGTTTTCCTGCAGTATTTTGTTGACAATTACTCAAACATATTTTGGATTCCAATCAAACTTGCCAGCCAGTAAACCATTTCTGACAATATAGCATTGTTGGAGAAAACTAATAGAAGCAATCTGCCTGACTAAACTTTAACCAGCTCATACATAATTGTCTCAATCCTATTGCGGTTCTTCATTGTTAATGCCAAAATTCCACTTTGTCCCAGTTTTTATTGTTTTCAGTTAGGGAATGCAGATTCCTGGAGCCAAACAACCACCTCCTCATTTGCTGATTTTAAGGCAATTAGTTTACAGCTTAATCCATAGAGGGGACACCTCTGGATCACCTGCAGCATTGTTTTGGTCACCCCAAGGACAGTCGGAGTTTCCCAGTAGGCCAAAGCAAGCCAAAAATGTTCATTACTACACACCATTCAATTCTTCAGTGCAAATACAATTTTTAATTTATATCTTAACTGCTGTGAGGACTTGAGTGCTCTCATTTTTCTGGTTGCTCAGGTAGGAGAAATGTAGGCCAGGAGGGGACATACAGGTAGGACCAACACAGTCAACCTACTTTAGTGCACATTCACTCAATTAATCAGAAATATATACAGGCAGTCATACAAGGAAATCCCCCAATATAGGTGTAATCAAACCAAAAACAGGGAACAGATGGATTTTTAAAAGATTAAAGCATACACTCTAGTTGAGCATACACACTCAAAGTACTCTAGCTTACAACAGCTGGCTAAGTGATTTAACCTTGGACCCATCTGCCTGTTCCAGTGACTTAGCTGGATGTTAGGTTATGCAGCAATGTCTGAAGAAGAGAGACGAATTCTCCTGGTGTTGTGGTAAAAAATGTTCCTTTAGTCAGCACTCTTAAAACTAAATTACCTGGTAATTGAGCTCACTGCTACTAATGATGATCTGGTTATCATACTCACCTACACAATACCAGAACTGCTGAGTAAAGTACTGCATTAGAAGTTTGTATGGATACTTTAGAGAGATGCATTAAGGTTCTCTTTAAATGCAAGTCTTCCACTAACATCTAGACAACTGTCCAGAACTCACTCATTGTGCCCCCAAGTTACCTAACTGAAAGACAGTAAAGCGCAAATGCAATGATTTATTTTTTAATGCTATAAGATCAATCAAATTAAAATAAATACCTTATTTTAAAGAGGCTGGGTGAAGCCATTTCTTCACCACCATTCCACTGAAATAATAATGCACAGATACAGCAGGAGGCAATGAGATCTGTGTTCTGGACTGAATTTTCAGCATGGACACCACTTTCAGACTCTATGTTGATCAGCTACAATTCTACGTTTGTTTCAATGTACGTACCTCAAGTTAAACTTGAAGTAGTAATCTTAATTTATAGCTAACCTCGGGAGGCTCATCCAGATAATTACAATCACTGCATTGCAATTCCAGTAACAACTTGCATTATGCAAAATGCTTTCAAATACTTGAAGTTTCTAATCTCTGTTATCATCATTTAGGAAATAGACTGGAAAGGGGTCAAATGTGATGCCAGTATACTATGAAATGGCATATTACATCTAATTTCACATTGACCTAAGAAAGACTTTTTTTTAATGGAAAGCATACAAAATAGGCAGAAGCTTTGACAGGTTCATTTACGGTATGTTGACTTTCAAAACATACAAGGAGATTTTTGTAAAATATGTAGTACTCTATTTTGAAGTAATTATTCTCTGCTTTGGGTTTTAAATTCCTCCATTCTTGAGATGAATGAGGGCAGGTGTCAAATGATATTTCTTCCTAAGGGACTCCCCTATGTGCTTAGCCTCATATGATTAAAAAGTCATTGTGTGGGGAATTCTGTGAAAATCTGTACAGCTTTGCCATGCTGAACATTTAGCTTATCAATTTCAACATCTTCTTTGTGTTTACAATTACTTAAATTGAGGAACAGCTTTAAGATATGAATAAATTGTTTTAAGTCTGGCATGATGAACTTACTCCTGTAGTGTTTCAAACCCTTGCTCTTTGTACAACAGTTCTTGTTTCATCTGGGAAAGTTCTCTTTTCAGCTTATTTACCTGTAGAGGAACAAATTATAAAAACAAAGTTTTTTAACTGAAGGAAAAAAATCACTGGGTATACCTAACAATCTTTCTTGTAGACACAAACATGGCTTCCAATTTACGACCAAGCCAGTACTGCTATGAATAAAAACAACCTTCCTTTTCATAAGACTGAAAGGGACACCTGAATACCTCAAGAATCCTTGCTGCTACAAGTCCCATGTGTTGCACTGGTATACACAACTCTGCCAGCAAACTCAGTCTATCAGTACATCATATACTCATATAAATGGGGAGGTGATGGCCCAGTGGTATTATTGCTAGACTGTTAATCTAGAGACCCAAGAAACATTCTGGGAGCCTGGTGGAGTAATTTGAATCAAACTTTTTAAAAATCTAGAAGTCTAATGGTGACCATGAAGCTGTTGTTGGAAAAATCCATCTGGTTCACAAATATCCTTTAGGGAAGGAAATTATCATCCATACCTGGCTGGCCTACATGTGACTCCAGACCCACAGCAATGTGGATGACTCTATTGCCTCTGAGCAATTAGGAATGGGTAATAAATGTTGATGAATGAATGAAATATTTTACAATTGATCAACATATATATTGAGTACATTTGTTGGATCCTTATAGGAAAGAACCCTCATAGGTTGTGTGATTTGGAGAACTGGACCTAAAAGGTTTGCAGCTCTATTTCTGATTAAGGGGGTAAAGGCAGGAAAGCGGAGTTGAAGTTTTTCAAATCAGCCACAATCTCATTGAATCAGATACGATGGGCCGAATGGTCTACATCTGCTCCTACATTTAATGGCCTTCTGATCTGTACTCGAGTCAATTGTGACTAGCCTCGTGAAATGCAGGCTTGCTGTATGTATGCTTAACTCAGTACAATTAAGTCAGTCTGATTTCTTTCTTTAAAAGTAGATGTTATGCCATTTGCTTTCAGTGGGTTAACACATCAGTCATTCAGAGTGGGGAATCTGGAATCAAGCAATTTAAATATTTTTATGCTAACATTATTCATATTGATTCCCAGCTTGTGAAGATGGTTCTTCAGCTTAAGTTATGGTGAACGCAACATAGACACACACATCTCACTTCAGTAGGTGTTTGAAGCAGCTGGCTATTACCCTGGATTTAATCGTGTCTCTGTCTGTGCTCACGCAGACCTCCTCAAAACTATACAAAGCTCTTGCTGAGTAAATGCTGCATGTGGAACTCATTGAGCACATTTATTCCTGGGAGAATTTAAACCTTTTGGGAAACAGGTGAAAAGCGGTAGGAGATTTGATGGAGTATCTCAGGTTACTGAAAGTCAAAAAGCCAAGGCTAACTGCTGAAGTATTTTTGGATGTTAGCCTATAAACTGTCAGCCAAAATTATTAAATAACTAGGTTTGAGATCACTGCCTCACAACTTCTCAGTGAAACTTCTGTTGAAATCAAATTTCTTCAGCATCTGTTATTCTTACCCGGATCTTTGTCGTTGATATTTCTGCCTTGAGGATATCAGGGTCATACTTTGTACTTGATGAAGATCCTGAGAACACTGCAAAAGAAACAGTGAAAACAAGTTCAAAATTGTAATTTGACTCCTCATTTTAACTCAGCAGTCAGTCACTTCATTTTTCAAATGTGCGACAGCCACTGTTAAAGTTAAGAGATAACAAGATCAAACTGGGCTATAGGTGCCAAGAAGTGGTAACCCATAGAAAACAGAAGGGCTATGTGCCAACCAGAACACGCTGAAGTACAACACCATCTACCAGTGCTGGTGGTCAAGTGTGGCAGCTGGGAACTACATTATAAAGAAGAATGTTCTGCAGTCGTACAGCTCTCCAATTTTGATTCTAAAAGCTTGTATCATTGCAAATATGTATCGGCAACACTGATGGCTTGGCGTGGAAGCACTATGAAACACTTGAACTAAATTCCTCAATATTACAGAAACACAGGAACTGGAGTAGGCCATCATCCTCTTGAGCCTTCCCTGCTACTCAGTATTATCATGGCCGATTGAACACTTCAATGCCTTTTATTCACCCCATAATCCTGTCTGCCCTTGGTAATCAGAAATCTATCAAGCTCGACTTTAAACAGACTCAAAGACTGAGCCTCCACAGCCCTTCATGGTAAAGAGTTCACAACTCATGGAGCAAAATAATTACCTCTCATTGCCAATCTAAGTGGTATCCTCCTCATTTTTAAATTTTGCCCCCGGGTTTAGACTCCCCAACCGGGGAACATCTTATCTAGATCGACAACGGCTATCCTTTAAAGTATTTTGATAGTTTCAATGAGGTCACCTCTCAAATCTTCAAATCAGTGCAGGCTCAGTTTTCCAATCTGTCTTCTTAGGGCTGTCCCAAAATTCCAGGAACAAGTCTGATCAAACTCTGTTGCACTCCCTCTCTGGCAATAATATCTTCCCTGAGATAAAACTATAAGACCATAAGATTTAGAAGCAGAATTGGGCCCATTTGGCCCATCAAGACTTCTCCACCATTCGATCATGGCTTCTCAATCCCATTCTCCTGGCCTTCTCCATAATCGTCAATCTCCTTACCATTCAAGAACCTATCTATCCATGCCTTAATTGCACTCAACAACCTGGCCACCACAGCCCTCTGCAGCAATGAGTTCCACAGATTAACCAATCTCTGGCTGAAGAAATTCCTCCTCACCTCAATTCCAAAGAGTCATCCGTTCTCACTGAGGCTATGTCCTTGGGTTCTAGTCTCTGCTACCAGTGGAAATACCTTCTTCACATCCATTCTATCCAGGTTTGTCAATATTCTGTAAGTTTCACTGAGATTTCCCATCATCCTTCTAAACTCAATCAAACACCAAGACTCTTCAACTGCTCCTCAATGACAAGTCCTTCATCCTGGGATCATTATTGTGAACCTCCTCCACACCCCCTTCAAGGCCACCACATTATTGTTTAGATATGGAACCCAAAGCTGCTCACGATATTCCAAATGTGGTCTGATCAGAGCCTTATCTGGCCTCAGCAGTACACCTTTGCTCTTGTATTCTAACCCAATTGAAAGGAATGCTAACATTGCACTTGACTTCCTAAATACCAAATGAACCTGTGTGCTAACCTTAACAGAACCCTGAACTATGACTCATGAGTCCCTTTACACTTCAGATTTTGAAGCCCTTCTCCATTCAGAAAATAGCCAATGTTTCTGTTCTTCCAACCAATGTGCATAACCTCACATTTTCTCATACTGTAATTCCATCTGCTGTTTCTTTACCTACTCTTGTCGGAGAACAAAACGACATACAGGATTCCAGATGTAACCTGAGCAGGCTTTTACACAACTGAAGCAAGACCGCATGACCTCTGTACTCAATCGCCTTGGAAGGCTAGCCTTTAAGGCCATCAATGACTTAATCATTGTGGTTAGCTTTCAATGCCTTATCGACAAGGCCACCTGAGTCGCATTATGCACCTCCACTTTCCAAACTCTGACTATTTCAGAAATACTCTGCACATCTGCTGGCTGGAAGCACAGCCAAATGGCATCAAATCAACCTCAGGAGTCTAACATCACTTTGCAGGGTAAATAAAACACTAGCAAAGCCTCTTTAGTTTATCAAGTCCCACGGTATTTTAAGCATGTAGCTCAATTTTGAGCAGGCATTCACAAAACAAAATCCACATACTGCAACAGCAGTAACAACAATGCTGATGGATGACTCACACCATGAATAAGGTGCTCTTCAAATAAAAGAAATTGGTAAAGAGGAAGGAAAGGATGGATGGAGACCAAATAAGAATGTCATGGTTGCATAAGTCTGAAGTATTTTCCTCATTCTCTGTTCTCATGCATTTTTCATTGCTCTGTCTGAGTGTCACAAAGTAGATGGTGGATGGACTTTCAGATATGGAGTTTTTTTAAAACATGTGCATGCTTTCCTTTTCCTTTCTACCAACTGTTCTCCCCTCTTGATTTTTTTTTAGATTACTTACAGTGTGGAAACAGGCCCTTCGGCCCAACAAGTCCACACCGCCCCGCCGAAGCGCAACCCACCCATACCCCTAACCTAACACTACGGGCAATTTAGCATGGCCAATTCACCTGACCTGCACATCTTTGGACTGTGGGAGGAAACCGGAGCACCCGGAGGAAACCCACGTGCACATGGGGAGAATGTGCAGACTCCACACAGAGTGTCGCCTGAGGCGGGAACTGAACCCAGGTCTCTGGCGCTGTGAGGCAGAAGTGCTAACCACTGTGCCACCGTGCCACCCACATCGTGGGCTCCTTGATTAAGTACAGGCCAAGTCTCCCATTGACCATGACTAACTGATGGGAAACAGCAGGTACACAACCATGTCAGTCCTGTTCTCACCTGAAGCCCATACATTTGTAGCCCCCGCCACCCTCACTAGATAGCAGTAAGATGTAGGGATTCATTATTCCCAAGCTAGCCAAGAGAGTTGAGGCCAATTATAGCATATCTCCTAGCTATGGTCATCACAGGGAGATAATTGCCTTGAGACCCCCTTGGTCGATGCTCAGCTTTCTTTTGCTCGTTCACAGAATGTGGGCATCACTAGCTAAGACAGCAATTGTTGCTTGTTGTTAATTGCCTTCAAGAAGTTGCTGGTGGGCTGCCATCTTGAGCTGCTGCAGTTTATGTTTCAGATTCATTGACTACAATACTAGAGCAACAGCTCCAGGATTTTGACACAGCGAGAGAAGGACTAGCGATATATTTCCAATTCAGGATAGAGTGCGATTTGGAGGAGAACTCGCAAGTTCAATTTTAATGAGCATTTGAGGGAGGTTGGGGTTATGGGGTCGGTCTCAATTGTCATATGTCATTTATCTTGGATGCACACATGGGCATGAAAGATGAAAACAGCTTTTATATAATTTAAAGGATTGGATTAGCAGTAAAGAGTTACAGCAAGTAGATATGCCCTTAGGAAGGGTGTCTCAGAACCAGGAAATTGAAATAATAATTTGCTTTGGTAATATTTAAATTTTGGGTCAGTTCAGTTTTCTGGACTGCAGTTCTGACCTAGTTTTCTGAATAGGAAAACCCATCATATAATTTGAGAAAACATACAGCCAACAGTAAACAACTACATCAGAACCACTTTCTTTCTCAGCTAAATTGAGGTATGTAGCCTGACTGGAAATGTCATGTTAATCTACTGAGTTCTGCAACTAATGGGGATGTTCCAAGTCATAAGAACATAAGAAATAGGAGCAGGAGTAGGCCATCTTTCCCCTCGAGCCTGCTCTGCCATTCAAGGCTGATCTTTTCATAGCCTCAGTTCCACTATCTACCCACTCATAATAACGCTTAATTACTTACTGTTCAAAAGTCTATCTATCTTTGCCTTCAAAACCTTCACTGAGGTAGCCTCAACTGGTTCATTGGGAAGGGAATTCTACAGATTTGCAACCCTCTGGAAGAAGAGGTTCCTCCTCAGCTCAGTCTGAAATCTGCTCCCCCTTATTTTGAGGCTGTGTCCCCTTGTTCTACTTTCACCCACCAGTGGAAACAACCTCTCTGCTACTAGCTTATCTATTCCCTATATGTTTTTATAAGATTCCCCTCATTTTTCTAAATTCCAATGAGTATAGTCCCAGAAAACTCCATCGCTCCTCATAAGCCAACCCTCTGAACTTTGGAATCAACTTACTGAATCTCCTCCACACCCCCTCCAGTGCCAGTACATCCTTTCTCAAGTAAGAAGACCAAAACTGCACACAGTACTCCAGGTGTGGCCTCACTAGCACCCAATACAGCTGCAGCATAATCTCCCTGTTTTTAAACTTCATCCATCTGGCAAAGAAAGACAATATTCCATTTGCCTTCTTAATTACCTGCTCCACATGCAAACCAAGTTTTTGAGATTCATGCACAAAGATACCCAGGTCCTTCTGCATGCTGCAATTTTTCACCACTTATATAATAGTCCATTTTGCTGTTACTCATACCAAAATAGATGACAATATTTACCAACATTGTATTCCATCTGCCAGATCCGTGCCCACTCACTTAACCTATCTATATCCCTCTGCAGACTTCCGGTGTCATCTGCACATTTTGTTCTACCACTCATTTTAGTGCTGTCTGCGAACTGTGACACAATTATACTTGGTCAGCAACTCTAAATCATCTATTAAAAAGTAAACATTGTGGTCCCAACATTGATTCCTGAAACACAGCACTAGCCACTGATTTCCAACCTGAAAAACACCCATTTAACCCACTCTGCTTTCTGTTGCTTAACCAATCTTCTATCCATGCTAATACATTAACTGTAATGTCATGTACCTTTATCTTGGGTGCAGCACCTTGTTGAATGCCTTCTGGAAATCCAGATACACCCCATTCACCAGTTTCCTATTGTCCACTGCACTTGGAATGTCTTCAAAGAATTCCAGAAAATTAGTTAATTAAGACCTCACTTTCATCCACCCATGCTGTGTCTGCCTGATGGGACAATTTCTATCCAGATGTCTTGCTGTTTCTTCCTTGATTATAGATTTGAGCAATTTCCCCACTACAGAAGTTAAGCTAATGGGCCTACAGTTTTCCGTCTTTCATCTACCTCCATTTTTAAACAGCGGTGTCACATTTGCGATCTTCAAATATGCTGGAACCACCCTGGAGTCCAATACCAAGAGTGCATTTGCTATTTCTATCACCATCTCTTTTCATACACTGGGATATATTTCATCAGGGCTAGGGGATCTGTCCAGCTTTAGCCCATTAGCTTGGCCAACACTACCTCTTTAGTGATAATGATTGTTTCTAGCGGCTCATCTGCCATAGCCACCTTGCCATCAATTACTGGCATGTTATTTGTGTCTTCCAGTGTGAAGGAGAAAGTGAGGACTGCAGATGCTGGAGATCAGAGCTGAAAATGTGTTGCTGGAAAAGCGCAGCAGGTCAGGCTCGATACGTCGATTCTCCTGTTCCTTGGATGCTGCCTAACCTGCTGCGCTTTTCCAGCAACACATTTTCAGCTCTTCCAGTGTGAAGACCAACACAAAGTACCTGTTCAACACCTTTGCCATTTCACTTCCCATTACTAAGTCCCCCTTCTCATCCTCTAAAGGACCGATGTTTACCTTGGCCACTCTTTATCATTTTGATTTATTTGTAGAAACTTCTGCTATCTGTTTTCATATTTGGAGCTAATTTACGGCTCATAACCTATCTTACATTTGTTTATAGCTTTTCTCGTGGTTTTCTGTTGATCTTTAAAAATTTCCCAATCCTCTAATTTCTCACTAATCTTTGCCACTTTGTATTAGTTTTCAAGTTGGTACCATCCTTTATGTGCTTAGTTATCCATGGCTGATCATCCATTTTGTTACAGTTCTTCCTTTTCACAGAAGTCTGGAAGGATGAGTCATCAGGACATTCTCCATGAAATAAACACAGGGATCTCCTATTCTATATTGCACCTCGCTGTACTTCTGTTTTCCCAATCTTTGTAGCTCAAAAGCAATTTTACTGTGAAACTCTTCAATAAGAGTAGTTACTAAAAGCATCACTGCTGTCTTGTTTTCCTCAACTTTCTAGACTCTTCAATGTTTATTTGCCCTGTTAGCAAGGGTAGACAGAGCTGAAGTTCCACAGCCTGGGATGAAACCAGGAGAAGGGGCAACCCTGTCTTTGTGCATATCAGGATCTAGGCTGTGATCTTTTCATCTGTGGGAGCTGATTAATTGACTACATCAAAGTCTTATGGCTTATTAAGTATGTCAAGCTATTCCTAAGAGCTACAAAGTCCAATCAGAGATTGGGCAGTTCAACAACATCACCTACAGCACTGACAGTGGTGTTCAAATTTGGGGAAGAGGCTGGAATATGTGGTGAGCATGTGACTCCAAAACCACTCGCTAGTGAGTATAATCATAGAAAATTCTGTGTCAGTCATCACGGGTTTTGTGGTTCCTTATGTGGCTGATGAACCCAATCCTAGACCCCACATCTCTGATGAAACATTTGGCATCTGTTTGCAGGAGTTGGAAGTGATCCTTGAACTTGAGGTCATTGTCATTCCTTTTTCTGGTTCCATTTCCGTACTTCCTCTTGCTGATTGGTGTTCTTGAAGGATCATGCCCCTTCACAGAGGAGATTCCTCTAACTTGGTTTCTTCTGAATGAGAGTCTCCCACGCTTTGACATCTAAGTTGCATTTCTTGAGGGAAGACTTTAGGGCATCATTGTTAAATTTTCTTTGTCCTCCTCTTGTGTGAGTCCTTTCCTTGAGTTGAGCGAAGATAAATTTGCTTTGGTAGTTGGAACCCAGGTATCCTGAGCATCTGGCCAGCCCATGACATTGGATTTAGATGATCATGACCTTGAAGCTGGTGCTATTAGCTACTTCAAGGTCACTGGTGTTAGTGTGCCCTGTCCTCTCAGCTCACATGGAGAATCTATTTTAACAGCACTGATGTCAATGTTACTTTGAAGATATCTGTCCACTGCTTAGGCTATTATCTGAAACTTTAAAATGACTGTGGATTCATCACATGAAGAGTAGCAAGTTTGACCTCATGATCAAATGGTGTGTTAGGTTTCATTTGTAGAGGGATTGAGTTCCGGAACTGCAATATCATGCTGCAACTATACAAAACGCTGATGTGGCCACACTTGGAATATTGTGTATAGTTCTGGTCGTCCCATTACAGGAAGGATGTGGAAGCAGTGGAAAAGGTGAAGAGGAGTTTTACCAGGATGTTGTCTGGTCTGGAGGGAAGTTCTTATGAGGAAAGGCTGAGAGACTTGGGTCTGTTCTCATTGGAAAGAAGAAGGTGAAGGGGGGATTTGATCATGACATACAAGATGATCAGAGTATTAGATAGGGTAGACAGTAAAAGACGTTTTCCTAGGATGGTGACATCAGCTTGTAAGAGAGAGCATAACTACAAATTGAGGGGTGATAGATTTAAGACAGATGTCAGAGACAGGTTCTTTACGCAGAGAGTGGTAAGGGCGTGGAATGCCCTACCTGTTAATGTAGTCAACTCAGCCACATTAGGGAGATTTAAACAATCCTTAGATAAGCACATGGATGATTTTGGGATAGTGTAGGGGGACGAGCTGAGAATAGTTCATAGGTCAGCGCAATATCGAGGGCTGAGGGGCCTGTTCTGCGCTGTATTGTTCGATGTTCTAGCTTATCAAGTTTACTACAGGTCACATCACTAACCAGTGTGTCAGCAAATTGTCTGGGAGGGAAGATAGTTACTATTAAAGCAGTTGTGATATTAATTGCATTTTAGCATCAGGTCGAAAGTAAAGCAGTATGTGGATAATTGTGCAATCTTCAGATCTCTGTGCAATCCTTCAATAATGAAATACTCCATGATGACAAGCATCAGGTCACTGAAAACATCTGGCTTGGGGCTGATAATTGGCAGATGATAGTAGGACCATGCAACTGTCAATAGGACCGAGCCTAATTAATTACTCCTGATACTCAATTCCCCATCATATTGCTTAAAAGCAATTGATCACAATTATGTGTTCCAGATAATGTATTCGGTGCCTTTCAGCAGCATCCAGTCATCAATGTGAACTTCAAAAATAGAATCCCATTTTTGTTCCTGAAGCATTGTGAGTGATGCATTCCTGCTTCAAGGAAGAAATGCAATCTGCATCTCCCAACACAGCACTGAGAGCAGGACCAAGTTGTGACTTCAATATCAATCAACAGGCCACGTACAATTCTATTACCAACAGACTAATGTATCTCTTCTCCTTTGAGAATAATGGATCACTTTAAGGAATGTAACTCAGGCATTTTATTATCAACTGGAGACTCATAAAACACATTTACACAGGCCACCTTGAGAAAACAGAAACTGATGGGATTTGAATTAACTCAGCCTCTTTGATAATTTTTCAATGGCTTACAATATAGAATCACAAATCTATTACAGTGCAGAGCAATTTGGCTCATATTTGGTCATCTTTATATTTCATCTGTAAGAATTGATGACTCAGTATAAATATAGCTAATAGGCCAACTCCACCAAATGTAGTACAGCAATGATTACAGTACAAGATAAGAGCCTGGGAAATTCAAATTCTGCACAGAATTTTCCCATTTTAAGTCAAAGTAGTCTGTTGAGTGAGAGTCATGGCAGTTGGCACTTTTCTCACACATTCTTTAACTCTTCATCTCCCTAATTATGCAATAATTGGCACCTTGCTTGGTAAATTGTGTCGCCAGAGAGAGGTGATATTGTTCATCATTGCTAGGACCTTCCAGCTTTCAAGCTTCTGGCTCTATACTTAATGGACAGCTACAAACCATTTCAGAGTGGTAGGTGTCAGGAACATGCTACTTGGGGAGATGGTAGAAGCGGATACAATAGCAAAGTTCAAGAGGCATTTATACAGACACATGAACAGGCATGGAATAGAGGGATGTGGGCCATGTTCAGGCAGATGGGATTGGTCTAGAATGGTATCATGTTTGGTACAGACATGGTGGGCCGAAAAGCCCGTTCCTGTGCTTTACTATCCTATATCCTAGGTTTGTTTACAGATAGCTCCATATCTGTAGCAGTGGCCAGCAAAGAGACTACAAAGAGCTCCACAAATGCAAAATCCAGGAGACCAGGACCAGGTGAATACAAGGCATCTCTCAACAAAGAATGGATTTGAGGTCCAGAGGTAGATGCTGGGGGCAGGAATGGGGGCAGTGGTGGGGGGAGCAACCCCAGGAGAGAAACCCTGAGTTTTGGGGGGGAGTGACCTGCTGAACCTCATCCTAACCCCCACCACTCAATTCTTCCCACTAGCTTCAAAACTCAGGTTGAGAACAGTGGCCTGTCGGAGACAAGGATGAGTGAGCAGCTCCAGGTTTCCCCACACCCATTCCTATATCTGCAAACATACTGCTGGGTGTGTGGGAGGTGGGATGTGTGGGAGGGATGAGGTGTGATAGGAGGGAGGGCAACCCAGGGAATTTTATGAACCCCCGCCCAACAGTGGAGGATTGTTAAAATTCTGTTCACTGTGTACAGGAATTCTCAATTACCACTAATTTCCATTAGGCACCGAGTGGGACCCACTCTAATCCAGACTGTAAGCACAGTTCTTCAGGCAAACATTCTATAAACAATTGTTTGAAATTTCAATTATGAACGTCCAGTAAATGCTTTATTTGCCTGAAGCTCTGCAATAAGCCACATTTCAGTGTGACTCTGTAAAGTTCGAGTAAACAACAGTGTTATTAAGTTTCTGTCAGTGATAATGTTCGGTTGAGCTACATTGAATTGATGGCTCACACTTCATGCAGGATTATTTGGCAGCAGCTGAGTGAAAGAGTGTTTTCATTGACAGATAATTTCAAATATTAATTCATTCATATGAAACACTGTCACAGACACTAACTGTGAGCTGAACTGGTTCAAGAGTTTGTAAGGTAAACTAGGAACACAGTCAAATATTCACTTCTTTTCTATTGATACTTACGACTGGTCCGGGAACTAGACTTGTCTTTCCAGACGTCATTGAGATGCATGTACTCGTCAATGGCTAGTGCTAGCCTTTGCTCTTTAACTTGGTAGAGTTCCTTCTGAGTGCTGAGTGCATCTTGTGCCACCATTAGGTAATCCTTCAGCATTCGCTCCTGCTCTTTCCTCCATTGTGCCCGTGGGTCCTCTAACTGCGTTGTTTCTGAATGGGTAAGAGTGATAGATTTTTCATTAAGTCAAGACAGAACAGGCTTGAGGGGCTGAAAGGCCGATGCTGGTCCCCATTATTTTAACTCAGAAACATATGGATTTCTTGCCTCCTCGCACTCGGGACCTCTCGGCTGCTGGTCATGGTTGTCTAATATCCCCACTTAAAAGCAGAGCACTAGTGTTCAGTATGTTGAGAAAAATAACCTAACTTGACACGGTGGCCACCAAAGAAAAACTGCAAGTTACCTCACAGAAAAGAGAAAGTGAGGACTGCAAATGCTGGAGATCAGAGTTGAAAAGTGTGGTGTTGGAAAAGGGCTGATGAAAGGTTTATGACTGAAACATCGATTCTCTTGCTCCTCGGATGCTGCTTGACCTGCTGTGCTTTTCCAGCGCCACACTTTTCAACTTCACAGGAAGGAGGCAAGGACACTGAAGAGGGCACCAAACAAAACAAGGGATTCATCCTGTCTTTACCCTACTGATCTGAATGACAACTTATTTCTGTAACATGCTCAAATCCAGCTTTAGTGTCCAATGCTTCACATATTATTCCCTGCCAACAGTGATGGGCACTCATAGCCTCACCCAATGATCATCAATGTTACTCAGAAACTGGACATCAAGAGGGACAACTGTTTAGTCTGGAGTGATCCCTCATTCCTCTCTTCCTTACCTCTTCATAATAGCTCAATTAAGATTAGATACCCTCCTGGGCTTTTAATATTTTGCAACAATTTAAACAGACAAAGTTAGATCAGCCAATCATTTACATGCCCCACATTCATGCAAAATGCATAACAAAATCAGGCCAAATCTGTTTTGCATTATCGTTAAGGCTTAAAATGACCCAGACTGACTCACAAGGATGATTACAATGCATGTTCCTTATTACAGCACCATCACCAATACTTGCTGATCACCTATGTTAAGAAAAAGCAAATTCCTTCTTTGACTCATCAGGCAGTGCTACTGATATTTTCTATATGCCATAATCCTTCTCTACAGATACTAATCAACTTCCTTTAAAGGTGACAATTAACCTTGAATGAATTATCCATGTGGGTGTCTGAAACTCAATAGTCTAATACCTCTAAAGTTGCTTACTTTAAGTCTGCAAATTTTGTATCTGGCTTGGGAATAGTTTCGCAGACCATATAAATCCAACAGTGAACTCAGGAAAAAGCTCTTCTAGAGAATGAATGAATGAATGATTTTATTGTAACATGTATTTTACAGTGAATAAAATACAGCGAAAAGCTTTTCCACTGTCGCTACGATTGGTGCCATTTTGAATAGTTCTAAGAAATAAAAAAATTAGAATACATCTTAAAGAGAGTCTATCAGTCCTGAGCCAGCTCATCATCAACAATGCTTGAGCATGGTCAGGTCTGGTACTTGCCACTGCTTGGAGTAATTGAGCCAAGATAAATACAGGGAGGAGAGACTGACAGAAGAATATGCTGATAGGATTAAATGAAGGGGACTGTGTGGAAGCACACACGGCTGTATAAATATTGGCACAGAGAAGTTGGGTTAAATGGCCTGTTTCTTTGCTGTAATTCTAACAGACATTTGAGTCTTAACTTTAAAACAAACAACAATGTATAATTGATATTGCATACACACAATGAACTATTTTACTTTCTTTTTTTCATACAAATAATCACCCGTCTCTCAAAGCACTGACTCCTTACTGGGGTGCAATTCCAGGCCAAAATCCATCTCCTAGCTCATCACCATAGGCATATTTTGTTACATGTAAAGATTTCTGTGCAGTTGTGAGGGCTGCCACAGAACCTATGCCCATCTTATCCTCTTTCGATGTGAACATACATTGACCTTCATTGGGGTTACCACAGTAATCAGGAACAGTCTGACCAATGTTTCCCATTCTAGAGCAGGTGGAGTATTTGCCTCCATTGTGACCTGCTAACTGTATGTGAACTTGGGCTTGAAACTGTGATTTTGTTTTGATATGGATGATTCAGTTTCTAACTAGTTTACCAGATACATCATCAGGAGAACTCGAAGGGATTAATCCTAGCCACAGAGCACAGAGACTAACATGGCTTGAGTGCAATGACGCTGAGACAGATTTTTGATCAATAAGGGAACTAAAATTAATGGGTTCAGGCTAGAGATGCAATTACAGCCACAATTGAATCAGCTGTGATCTTACTGAATAGCACGGTGGATCAGTGTTTAGCATTGCTGCCTCACAGCACCAGGGACCTGGGTTCAATTCCACCCTGTGTGGATTTTGCATGCTCTACCTATGGCTGCATGGGTTTCCTCTGAGTGCTCTGATTTCTTCCCATAGTCCAATGATGTGCAGGTTAGTTAGATTGGCCATGCTAAAATGCCCATAATGTCCTGGGATGTGTAGGTTAAATGAATTAGCCATGGGAAAGATAGGGTAGGGGAGTGAGACTTGGTGGGATGATTTTCAGAGGGTTGGTGCTGTCTTGATGGGCTGAATGACCTATTGTTCTTACTTATGTTCTTTTTAAGAATCTATAGTAGTCGTGGCCCACAATCACCAATTGGTATTCATTAGGTTAGACAGATTAGTGTTAAATCTGTACATTCCACAGATTTAACAGCAGCTTGCAGTGTCTCTGATTAAAATAGATTAGAGCAAGGAGACAAACCTAACATTAAGAAGCTAATGCACCACCCAAGCCAATGGCAATATGTCAAAGATTTAACTTATCAAAGCTCCATTTAAAATAAGTGAACAGAATAAGAACTTGATAAAAAATCCAAAACTGAAAATATCAAGAAGAAATCCATCTGGAAATATACCTTTAGAGCATCAGCACCTCAAAACAGAAAATATGTAATGGGTGGGAGTACATTGGGTTAGGTCGCAAAGGTGTGTTTAGACATAGAACATAGAAAAGTACAGCACAGTACAGGTACTTCAGCCATGATGTTGTGCCAAGGATTAATCCTAATCTAAAATAAATAACCTAACCAACGCTTCCCTCAATTCACTGCTGTCCATGTGCATGTCAAGCAGTCGCTAATGACTCCGCTTCCACCACTAATGACTCTGCCGCTAATGACTCTGCTTCCACCACTACAGCTGGCAACGCATTCCATGCACTCGCAACTCTCTGCGTAAAGAACCTACTTCTGACGTCTCCTCTATACCTTCCTCCTAACACCTTAAAACTATGAACCCTTATGGTAGTCAATCCTGCCCTGGGGAAAAGTCTCTGGCTATTGACTCTATCCATGCCCCTCATTACCTTGTACACCTTGATTAGGTTGAGAAAAGTCTGAGCTCAGTCAACCTCTCCTCGTAAGACAAGCCCTCCAGTCCATCATCTGGTGATCCTCCTCCCTTGCACCCTCTCCAAAGCCTCTACATCTTTCCTATTATAGGCGACCAGAACTAGACACAATATTCCAAGAGTGGTCTCACCGGGTTTTGTACAGCTGCAGCAAAATCTTGTGGCTCTTAAACTCAATTGCCCTGTTAATGAAGGCCACAATTACAGCCACTATATGCTTTCTTAATAAACCTATCCACTTGGGTGGCAACTTTGAGGGATCAATGTATTTGAACACCAAGATCCCACTGTTCCTCCACACTGCCAAGAATCCTGTTTTTAATCCTATATTCAACATTCAAGTTCGACCTTCCAAAATGAATTATTTCACATTTATCCCAGTTGAACTCCATCTGCCACTTCTCAGCCCAGTTCTACATACTGTCAATGTTGTGCTCCAGCCTGCAACAGCCCTTGATACTATCAACGGCACCTCTAACCTCTGTGTCATCGGCAAACTTATAAACCTACCCCTCAACCTACTCATCCATGTCAGTTATAAAAATTACAAAGAGCAGAGGCTCAAGAACAGAGCCCTACAGGATACCACTCACCACTGACCTCCAGGCAGAATACTTTCGATCGACAACCACTCTCTGCCTTCTGGCAGCCAACCAATTCTGAATCCAGACAACCAAATCTCCCTGATCCCATACCCCCTGACTTTACGAATGAGCCTACCATGGGGAACCTTATCAAATGCCTTGCTGAAATCCATGTACACCACATCCATTGCTTGACCTTCGTTAACCTGTCTCATCACCTCCTCAAAGACCTGCCCTTGACAAAGCCATGCTGACTGCCTTTAATCACGCTACGCTTTCCAAATAAGTCATAAATCCTATCCCTCAGAATTCTTTCCAAAACCTTGCTGACCACAGATGTAAGACTGACTGGTCTGTAACTTCCAAGGATTTCCCTAATCCCTTCTTGAAAAGAGGAACAATATTTGTCTCTCTCCAATGCCGTGGAGAGTGAGGAAACAAAGATCTTTGCCAATGGCTTAGCAAACTCCTTTCTCGCTTCCCGGAGCAACCTAGAGTAAATCTGGTCTGGCCCTGGGGACTTATCAATGTTAACATTTGCCAAAATTTCCTGCACATCAACATCCTCAATCTCGATCTGTTCAAGCTTGTTTCCCAACTCCTCAAAGTTCTCACTCACAATAATGTTCGTTTCCTGAGTGAAAACTGAAGTAAAAGACTCATTTAGGGCTTCCCCTATCTGCTCAGACTCCATGCACAAGTTCCCTACGCTGTCCCTGATCAGCCTGACCTTATTCCTCATGTATGAGTAAAATGCCTTGTGTGTTTGTTAGAACTGTGACAGTTAGGCTGGGTCTACAGTGGGTGTGAGTCTAGCAAAGTGACATTGGTTCAGGCCTGAGGCTGTCAGGTGGGCAAGGAGTTACCATCAAGTCATTTGGATCTGGGGAGGCGTGCAAGGAGTCTAGGGGATGTGTCAGGTATCCAGGAGATGTCAGCAGTTGGGTGGTGCCAAGGGTCAGGGGTGGGTTGGGGGTGAGGTAAGTGGTAAGGGAGCTAGTTTAATAGTTAACCATGAGTTAGAGTAGATTCTATATTAAGTGTCAGTGAGCTAAAATCTTCCCAAATTTATTGACTTTAGTGGGCTTTCTTAGAGAGTTCCAGATGCAGGGCAAATGGCCATGAGCAATGCTCACTTCGCAGATAATTCCCATGGAGTCAGCTGTCCCTGGGACTCTGCATGGTCCCGACACACAACTCCACAGTCTGTGCTAGAGACACAAGTGACTGTCTGGCCATTGGAACAATGGCAACAGTCGTTCATGTCAAGAAATGGTAAGCTCTGCTGAAGAATCATCACTTAAAGATAGAACATAGAACATAGAAAAATACAGCGCAGTACAGGCCCTCGATGTTGCGCCGATCCAAGCCCACCTAACCTACACTAGCCCACTATCCTCCATATGCCTATCCAATGCCCGTTTAAATGCCCATAAAGAGGGAGAGTCCACCACTGCTACTGGCAGGGCATTCCATGAACTCACGACTCGCTGAGTAAAGAATCTACCCCTAACATCTCTCCTATACCTACCACCCTTTAATTTAAAGCTATGCCCCCTCGTAATACCTGACTCCATACGTGGAAAAAGGTTCTCATGGTCAACCCTATCTAAACCCCTAATCATCTTGTACACCTCTATCAAGTCACCCCTAAACCTTCTTTTCTCCAATGAAAACAGCCCCAAGTGCCTCAGCCTTTCCTCATACGATCTTCCTACCATACCAGGCAACATCCTGGTAAACCTCCTCTGCACCCGTTCCAGTGCCTCCACATCCATCCTATAGTATGGCGACCAAAACTGCACGCAATACTCCAGATGCGGCCGCACCAGAGTCTTATACAACTGCAACATGACCTCAGGACTCCAGAACTCAATTTATCTACCAATAAAAGCCAGTACGCCATATGCCTTCTTCACCGCACTATTTACCTGGGTGGCAACTTACAGAGATCTGTGTACATGGACACCAAGATCCCTCTGCTCATCCACACTACCAAGTATCCGACCATTAGCCCAGTACCCCATCTTTTTGTTACTCATACCAAAGTGAATCACCTCACACTTACCCACATTGAACTCCATTTGCCACCTTTCTGCCCAGCTCTGTAGCTTATCTATATCCCGCTGTAACCTGACACATCCTTCCTGTCAACAACTCCACCAACTTTCGTATCATCCGCAAACTTGCTCACTCAACCTTCTAGCCCCTCCTCCAGGTCATTTATAAAAATGACAAACAGCAATGGTCCCAAAACAGATCCTTGCGCAACACCGCTAGTAACTGCACTCCAAGATGAACCTTTACCATCAACTACTACCCTCTGTCTTCTTCCAGCCAGCCAATTCCTAATCCAAACCTCCAACTCACCCTCAATGCCATACCTCCGTATTTTTTGCAGTAGCCTACCATGGGAACCTTATCAAACACCTTACTAAAATCCATATATACCACATCTACCGCTTTACCCTCATCCACCTACTTAGTCACCTTCTCAAAGAATTCAATAAGGTTTGTGAGGCACGATGTGCCCTTCACAAAACCATACTGACTATCCTTGATCACATTATTCCTATCCAGATGTTCATAAATCCTATCCCTTACAATTCTCTCTAAGACTTTGCCCACAACAGAAGTGAGGCTCACCAGCCTATAGTTACAAGGGTTATCCCTACTCCCCTTCTTGAACAAGGGAACCACATATGCTATCCTCCAGTCTTCTGGCACTATTCCTGTAGACAATGAGGACATAAAAATCAAGGTCAATGGCTCTGCAATCTCCTCCCTTGCTTCCCAGAGAATCCTAGGATAAATGCCATCAGGCCCAGGGGACTTATCTATTTTCACCCTTTCCAGAATTTCCAACACCTCTTCCCCACATACCTCAAAGCAGTCCATTCTAATTAATTGTGACTCAGTATTCACATCGGCAACAATGTCCTGTTCCTGAATGAATACTGACGAAAAGTATTCATTCAGTGTCTCCCCAATCTCTTCAGCCTCCACACTCAACTTCCCACTACTATCCTTGACTGGACCTATTCCTACCCTAGTCATTCTTTTATTCCTGACATACCTATAGAAAGCCTTTGGGTTTTCCCTAATCCTACCAACTAAGGACTTTTCATGTCCCCTCCTTGCTGCTCTTAGCTCTCTCTTCAGATCCTTCCTGGCTACCTTATAACTCTCAATCGCCCCAATTGAACTTTCACGCCTCATCTTTACATAGGCCGCCCTCTTCCCTTTAACAAGGGATTCCAATTCCTAATTAAACCACGCTCCCTCACACGACCCTTTCCTCCCTGCCTGACAGGTACATAGTTATCAAGGACAGTCAATAGTTGCTCCTTGAACAAGCTCCACACATCAATTGCGCCCTTGCCTTGAAGCCTACTTTTCCAAGCCACGCATCCTAAGTCGTGCCTCACCGCATCATAATTCACCGAATTGTGGTCACTGTCCCCAAAGTGCTCACCTACCTCTAATTCTAACACCTGGCCTGGTTCGTTACCCAGAACCAAATCCAGTATGGCCTCACCTCTTGTTGGCCTGTCTACACATTGTGTCAGGAAACCCTCCTGCACACATTGGACAAACACCGACCCATCTAACGAACTCGAGCTATAGCTTTCCCAGTCAATATCAGGAAAGTTAAAGTCCCCCATAACAACCACCCTATTACTTTCACTCTTCTCCTGAATCATCCTCGCAATCCTTTCTTCTACGCCTCTAGGACTATTAGGAGGCCTGTAGAATACTCCTAACAGGGTGACCTCACCTTTCCTATTCCTAACCTCAGCCCAAACTACCTCAGATGGCGAGTCTTCATCCATCGTCCTTTCCACCGCTGTAATACTATCTTTGACAAGCAATGCCACACCTCCCCCTCTTTTACCCCCACCTCTGACCCTACTAAAACATTTAAACCCTGGAACCTGCAACAGCCAATCCTGCCCCTGTTCTCCCCATGTCTCCGTAATAGCCACAACATCAAAATCCCAGGTACCAACCCACGCTGCAAGTTCACCTACCTTATTTCGTATACTTCTTGCATTGAAGTATACACACTTCAAGCCACTTTCCTGTTTACAGGCACCCTCCTTTGAGATTGATGCCATGTGCCTAACCTCCCTACACTCCAGGTCCTGCACCCTAAAGCTACAGTCTAGGTTCCCATGCCCCTGCAGAGTTAGTTTAAACCCCTCCCAAGAGCACTAGGAAACCTCCCCCCAAGGATACTGGTGCCCCTCAGGTTCAGGTGTAGACCATCCTGTTTATAGAGGTCCCACCTTCCCCAGAAAGAACCCCAGTTATCCAGATACCGGAATCCCTCTCTCCTGGACCATCCCTGTAGCCACGCATTTAACTGTTCTCTCTACCTATTCCTTGACTCTCTATCACGTGGCACGGGTAACAAAACCAGAGACAACAACTCTGTTCTAACTCTGAGCTTCCAATCTAGCTCCCTGAAAGCCTGCCTAACATCCTCAGCCCTCCTCCTACCTATGTCATTGGTGCCAATGTGGACCACGACTTCGGGCTGCTCCCCCTCCCCCTTAAGGACCCGGAAAACATGATCAGAGACGTCACATACCCTTGCACCTGGGAGGCAACATACCAAACGTGAGTCTCTCTCGCCCCCACAAAACCGTCTATCTGTGCCCCGAACTATCGAGTCCCCAATAACTATTGCTCTGCTCTTCTCCACCCTTCCCTTCTGAGCAACGGGGACAGGCTCTGTGCCAGAGGCCTGAACCCCATTGCTTACCCCTGGCATCTTTTCTCAGTGCAGATGCTGGTGGATCTGCTTCACATTCTCATTATTTTCTGCTACTTATTAAGACAGTCAGAGCAGAGCTGATTGGCGTTCTCTACTGCAGATCCGACAGACACAGTTGTGACGATGATGAAGTTCAGAGTATTAGGAACATTTTGCATGCTACAGCTCCCTGTATCTCACACACTGCCACCTTACTTATTTTGCTCACTTCTACAGAAACTGAGGTGCTTCCACTGAGAGCAAGGCTGTAAAACAGAAGGGGCACTTGTTTCCCTTCTGCAAATCTGTGATTTCTCTGTTGGAGTGAAGTGTTTTAGGGCTAATTAAAAGTGAAAGATAACTCTTCAGCTCATAGCATTGAAAGGAACATGCATGAGATCGCAACGGTTCATTGATTGTCTGCATTCTGCGCTGTCATGAAATTCTATCAGTGTGCCCCATTTAACTTAACTGTTTCTATTTACTCTGAGGTACTCACAATTGGCTGTCTGGAGTTGGCTATAATGGGTTTCAATTAAAAAAGGCACCAGAGAGTTTGTGTGCCAACTTTCATGGCAAATTGAACTTCACTCCTGATTGTTTAATCAAACTTTTCTTCATCAGTTCTAGCCTCAGGGTGTTTGAGGTCCCTGTTAATCAAACGCTGCTCTTCATTAATCTCCCAGACGGTATAAAGCAGTAAGAGAGGCAGCAACCAAAGGAACATTACATTGGGCATTCATAAGGCACTTTACTGTTTAATATGTATGTCCTGGAATCCGAGAAGTGCAGTTCTCTGACCCCGGGTCCCTCTCCCCATTCTCACGAACTTACATTTGTTTTTATTCATTTGTGCAATGGGGCCATCACTGTCTAGACCAGCATTTATTGCCTATCCATAAGGGTCCTGAAGGTAATTAAGAGTCACCCACATTGCTGGGTCTGGAGCCACGTGTACAACAGTGAACCAAATGGGCTTTTTTGTCAAATGACAGTGGTTACATGGTCACCATTGTACCAGATTTTTATTGAATTCAAATTTCACTATCTGCCATGGTGGAATTTAAACCCCTGTCCCTTAAACATTTGCCTGGGATTCTGGACTATTACAGGTCGGGCAGCACCTGTGAAAAGAAATAAGAGTTAATGTTTTGGGTCCGGTGACCTGCTGAAGTTTTCTAGCATCTTCTGTTTTTGATTCTGATTTACAACATTCACAGTTCTTTTGGTTTTTATTCTGGATTATTAGTCCAGTGATATTACTACTACACCGAACATAAAATTCTCATCTTCATATTTAACTTCTTTCAAGGCCTTATTCCTTTGTGTCTTTGCCTCCCCATCCTCCCAAAAAACTTAATTTGCCTGTGGCCCCTTGCATGACTCTCTCCCTCTCCTTGCTCCATAGTTGATGGTTGGACTCCATTCCTGAAACTGGATTAGTGGTGCTGGAAGAGCACAGCAGTTCAGGCAGCATCCAACGAGCAGCGAAATCGACGTTTCGGGCAAAAGCCCTTCATCAGGAATAAAGGCAGTGAGCCTGAAGCGTGGATAGATAAGCTAGAGGAGGGTGGGGGTGGGGAGAGAGTAGCATAGAGTACAATGGGTGAGTGGGGGAGGAGATGAAGGTGATAGGTCAAGGAGGAGAGGGTGGAGTGGATAGGTGGAAAAGAAGATAGGCAGGTCGGACAAGTCCGGACAAGTCAAGGAGACAGTGCTGAGCTGGAAGTTTGAAACTAGGATGAGGTGGGGGAAGGGGAAATGAGGAAGCTGTTGAAGTCCACATTGATGCCCGGGAGTTGAAGCATTCCGAGGTGGAAGATGAGGCGTTCTTCCTCCAGGTGTCTGGTGGTGAGGGAGCGGCGGTGAAGGAGGCCCAGGACCTCCATGTCCTCGGCAGAGTGGGAGGGGGAGTTGAAATGTTGGGCCACGGGGCAGTTTGGTTGATTGGTGCGGGTGTCTCGGAGATGTTCCCTAAAGTGCTCTGCTAGGAGGCGCCCAGTCTCCCCAATGTAGAGGAGACCACATCGGGAGCAACGGATACAATAAATGATATTAGTGGATGTGCAGGTGAAACTCTGATGGATGTGGAAGGCCCCCGTTGCTCCCGATGTGGTCTCCTCTACATTGGGGAGACTGGGCGCCTCCTAGCAGAGCGCTTTAGGGAACATCTCCGAGACACCCGCACCAATCAACCAACCGCCCCATGGCCCAACATTTCAACTCTCCCTCCCACTCTGCCGAGGACATGGAGGTCCTGGGCCTCCTTCACCGCTGCTCCCTCACCACCAGACACTTGGAGGAAGAATGCCTCATCTTCCGCCTCAGAACACTTCAACCCCAGGGCATCAATGTGGACTTCAACAGCTTCCTCATTTCCCCTTCCCCCACCTCATCCTAGTTTCAAACTTCCAGCTCAGCACTGTCTCCTTGACTTGTCCGGACTTGTCCGACCTGCCTATCTTCTTTTCCACTTATCCACTCCACCCTCTCCTCCTTGACCTATCACCTTCATCTCCTCCCCCACTCACCCATTGTACTCTATGCTACTCTCTCCCCACCCCCACCCTCCTCTCGCTTATCTCTCCACGCTTCAGGCTCACTGCCTTTATTCCTGATGAAGGGCTTTTGCCCGAAACGTCGATTTCGCTGCTCGTTGGATGCTGCCTGAACTGCTGTGCTCTTCTAGCACCACTAATCCAGTATTTGGTTTTCAGCATCTGCAGTCATTGTTTTTACCTCCATTCCTGAAAACCTCCTCCTTTTCATCCCAAACACTCTTCCTGAAGGACGGTCTATAAAGCTTGACTCTTTGGCTAAGCTCTTCATCTATTTCCATCAAATCTTTCTCCATTATCATAGTATGCAAATCCTAAGTTACCTTGTTGTTGCTGCAGCTTTCACTGCTCATCAAAATCTACGTGAAGGGAAAATAAAAGCTGGTAGAACCCAAGAACATTAATCTAACATTATTCGTGTGAACTGTAGCCCAATTGGTAAGCATTTTTGCCTGAGAATCACAAGGTTCCAGATTTAAGACCCTCTTCTGATTTGAGTGCTCACGACAAGGTTTACACTACTGTAGTATTGGGGACATATTGAAGTGAATCCAAAACAATGCTGGACATATGAACAGATCAAGCAGCATGTGTGAAGAGAAACAGAACTAATGTTTCACATCAAAAAAGACCCTTCATCAATTGAGATGTTGTCATTTTAATGTGATATTAAACTGAGCCTCCACCTATTCCATCAAATGGATCTAAATATCCCATGACACTGATATGCAATAAAATCAGATTATCTGGTTATCACATTGCTGTTTGCAACTATGTACAACTTAGCTGTTGTTTTTCCTACATTATGACAATGACAATGAAGTACTTAATTGGCTGTAAACCACACTGAGACATCCGGTGGTTTTCAAATGTACCATATACATGCAAAAGTGTTGAATTTCTGGAGGCCACCAGAAGTGTCATTGATTTGAGTGTCATTTATTATCAAGGGTTCTCTCCTCACCTAAAGTAGTTATGGACAAACAGTTGATAGGAAATGAAGGCGATCAGCAAACTGATGCAAAACAAACACAATTTTTAGAATTAATATGAAATTATTTATCACAGTGTGCAGCAATAACTGCAATCTTAATGAGGATCACTGGTGCATTTCAGCAACTTTATGGAGGATTTTGTTTTTATTTTCGCTCTCTCACGTTCTACAAGCTTTCCCAGTGTCTCCTTCAGTGAAGCCATCCGCAGCAGAGGCACACGGCTCAGGCAGGTCCATGTTTCAGCGTCTCTGGCATGACTGGCCACTGTTCAGGAGCAGGAAGTAGGGAAGCAAGTAACTATGAACCAGGGCAATGAAAAGACAGGCAACGAGGGGTCCTGCTTCAGAAAGTACCCATGTGTTGGAGAGAGAGAGATGGAGGAAGGAAGGATCAAAGGAAGGAAGGGAGGGAGGGAGGACCAAACAAAGGATGGGAGGGAAGAAGGAAGGGAGGGAACAAGTAGATAGGGAAGAAGGGAAAAAGGAAAGAAGGAAGCACAGAGGAAGGGAGAGAGTGTGTGAGAAAAAGGTGGGTAAAGGTGAAAGAGGGAGGAAGGAAGTAAGGAAGGGAGAAAGAAAAGAAGAAAAGGTGGAAGAAAGGAAGAGAGTGAAAGGAAGGCAGGGAGCAGGAGATGAAAGAAGGGAGGATGAGAGAGAGAGAGAGGACAGAAGGAAGAAGGTAGGGTACAAGAAAGGAAGGAGGGAGGGAAATGTGGGAGGGAAAGGACTGACTTCCACTTATACGGTGCTTTTCCAACATGCTAGATGTCCCAACATGCTTTACAGCCACTGAAATATGTGCTGTTTTGAAAAACTGTTACTATTGTAATGGAGGAGAGGTGGCAGCCATATCCACACAGCAAGCTCCTGCAAATAGCAAAATGACAATGATCAGCTGGTTTACATTTGTGGTACTGGGGATCACTGCACCACTCTTCTTCAACATGATGCCATGACATCTTTTATATCCACTGGTGCAGATAAATTGAGCCTCGGTTTAACATCTCTTCCCAGGAACTGAACATGCGTCATAGAGTCATAGAGATGTACAGCATGGAAACAAGATGCTTTGGCCCAACCAGTTCACGCTGACCAGATATCCCAACTCAATCTAGTCCCACCTGCCAGCACCTGGCCCATATCCCTCCAAACCCTTCCTATTCATATACCCATCCTGATGCCTCTTAAATGTTGCAATTGTACCAGCCTCCACCACTTCCTCTGGCAGCTCATTCCATACACGTACGCACGTGCCTGCCCGTCTTCCTGGTAATTGTGAGAGGCAAGTCTTTTCTGTCCATGCAATCTGAGGAGAGAATTTCCAAGCCTTCATTTTCAAGTGGAAATAGCAATGTTTTCTCTTCATTTTCGCACATGCTGTCACAAGAAAATTTGATGGTTATTGGTTCAGCCCTAGTACCCCTGCAGAGGGTGGTGGTGGGCAGGGCCCAGGGCATGTGTTACATCAGGGCCCATTGACCAGGTCCCGGAGCTCTGGGGAAGGGGCCAGCTATGTTGGGGTTGGGGTCATTGAGGTTGAAGATGCAGAGTAGCACCCAGCCACTGGTGGTGAGCCTTCTTTGTCGAAGTCTGCGTCCTCAAAGTTCTCTGATTTTGTTGCTCGGTAGATAATCCAAGGATTATGACAAAGAACTCAGAAGGAATGACAATATGCCATGTGTGACTTTTGAGGGAGAACATGAAGGTGTGCACCAGACAATCACCTGCCTGATCACTGACCTACAATAGCTGCCTTTCTGGCAATGCCCAATTTTAAAATTCTCATTGTTCTTTTCTCCTGATATCCCTCTCCTGATCTCTGTAATCTCCTTCAGGCTCCATAAAACTCTTTGAACAGCTACTTCCAAACCCACAACCACTACCTTCTAGAAGGCCAAGGTCAGCAGATACACCATTACCAAGTCCCTTCAAGTCACTCATCAATCTGAATTGGAAATTTACCTCTGTTCCTTTCCTGTTGTTGAGTTAAAATCCTGGAACTCTCTTCCCAACAGCATTATGTATATTCCCACACCCTAATGACTGCGACAGTTTAAGAAGGCACCTCACTATCCATTTTTCCAGGGCAATAGACAACAAAACCTGGTCAAGGGCATGCAAGTTGGTTTTCCCACTCACCTGCTACCATTGTCACCTCAATGCTGCCATGCTCAGAACAAAATGCTTACACCATGTCTTTCAGATAAAAGATCCAATTGAATCACATCATTGTAACACAAATGCCTTCAAGGCACCAGTTAAATGCAGTCCCGATGCATATGCTTGCCCACTTTGACTGTGAACACTGCACTCCAAGCAGTAAGCCCACTACTGTTAAAATCACATACTCAATGCGGTTGCTGCTGTTGAATATTCAGTAGTAATTCTGAATAATAATTAACTGTTCTCCCTTGATACCAATTTTGTGCCTTGGAACCCAAGCCAAAAGTGAGGGGAAGAGTTGAACATTTTACCATGAAATCTGATCGGAAGCCGCTAATGCATGAGTTCCTGTGATTGTCCTGGAAGTGAATAATAAAGTGAATGAACGTGTAGCAATGAGCAAAAGATTTTTCAAAATTTCCCTGTAATGAGTGATCCATTCAATTATTCCTCCTCTTGATTTATTTCTTCCAAATGAGTACGTCAATTAATGTGGTTGTAAATTGCTGCTGGAATCAAGTACAAGGCGTTGGATGGGGGAGGCAGGGGGAAGTTGGGGTGGAGGTGTTTGGACACGCTATGTTCCATGGTTTCGTATATTCCTATGTCTGCAGTGAACAAACCTTAATCCCTTTGATATGATCTATCCTTATAGAGGTCAGGTTTGAAGTGGTGGAAAATGTGCTTTCACAGTTAAGCTTGTTGTCAAAATCTAACGTTTGCAAAATAGTTCACCAAGTGCGCAATGGCTGGACAACCTGCTATGGTCCTATGCTATTTATTCAATCTTCCTGTTATACCTCTCCTTCACTCATTTACTTTCCCCACACCCTCCCAACCCTCCAACAAGCCGCATTACCTAACTGAGGTCCTACTGTCTAGACACCTTGCACAAGTGGCAGTTCTTACTCACCAGGTAGTGATAATTAGTGTTGGCAGACTATTTAACCACACATCGTATTATAGCCAAGGATGACTGCTTTGGCACATGTCCATCCATGCTGCTGGATAAGAATCAGCTCACCTCCCAAGGAACAGGATAACGAGGCCAACTGTCAAACTCCAGTACGACACTGTACCTTTGAGCTTTCTCGTCTTATAGTTCACTACATTTGACCATGTTATTTCCCCTTTCATCTATTCTTCATTAGGATGGACTTCAAAAAGGTTTTATACATAGATAAGGCATTGCCCAAGGAAGAACAGATTAGGTTTTGTTGAAGTTGCAGATCAGGTGATTTTGTTTTAAGAAGGATAAAAAATCATCAGGCATAATGCAAACTGGCTTTTGTTTTAGCATAGTGTGGATGGTTTTATTTACAATCTTGTTGACTGATTTAAAATGTTATGTATTGTCTCAACTCAAGTCATAGAATTGTAATGGCTGTTAATGTGAGTAGATTTTTCAGTGCAGGTTGTTGGGTGTGAGGATTGAGGATTGGACGTTGAATGTGAAGTCTCCTCAGTAAGATACTGGCATTTTTTCCGGTTTCGTGAAACAGCATTAACGAGGCGTGGAAAAACCTCCAGAAAAAGCTGTGTATTTTTAATAACACTGCACAGCTGGAGGTATTCAATTCACGTGGTGACTTCTTCAATTGTTACAATTAAGTAACTAACTTTCAACAGCTTTAATATTTTTCAATCAGAGTTTGTGGCCATTGCAAGCGAGCATCTCCTCTTCTGACCTTCTGATGGAGGGGAGGTCATTGATGAAACAGCTGAAGGTGGTTGGGCTTAAGACACTACCCTGAGGGACTAATGCAGAGATATCCTGGAACTGAGGTGAGTGGCCTCCAACAATAACAACCATCCGTCTTTGTGCCAGGTAGGACTCCTCTTGTTCTCATACTTGGTCGAATACCATTGGCTGTCACTCTCACTTTGCCTCTGGCATTCAGGTCTTTTGCCTGTGGGTGAACCAAGGCTCTGATGAGAGCACGAGCTGAGTGCCCTGATGGAACCAAAACTGAGATATAGATCATTTAAGCTCAAAAGGTGTTTATTTTTCTAAAGATTCCTTATTAGCAGAGTTAAACAGGTTGGTCTATCTTAATCCTGCCAATGTCAATAGCTGATGGAACACTGACAACAGGCAGGGTTTAACATTGAGCAGTAGGTTCCTACTTTGACTCACAAATGTCCATAGACTTACTCTGTCTTTTGCAACACAACTCTCTGTTCATTGACCATTCAAAAAGGGCAGGCCTCCTACAGGCCGGAGAGTTGGTTGAACAGGGCAAGCAACTCTGTATCTTCTAAACCAAACAGATTGGAAAATTGTTAATGAGCAGTGCTGTATCATGACCAGCAATTCAAGATCACTGTCATTAAAGAGATAAATATCAAAAAAATCCAACAATAATAAATGGCTAGGGAATGAGACTCTCTTATAAAATCTACATTTTCAGTGACAGAGAGGTTATTGAAAGTTATAAGGCTTACCACTCTGCCAGACCAGAATAGGCAGGACCTAACTTTGTTTGGCAAGTTTGGTCCATATCGATAATGCTAGTAGAGGAACTTCACACTATTCAAAATAATGGGAAACCCAAATAGTGAAATGCTCATTCTCTACAGATTTTGGGATCAATGGTGTTTCACAAATCACAGCTTTTGGATCTCCCTGTTGAACTGTGCAGTCACCAGACATTGCTATCTGGACTGCATATAAATGAGTGAGTGCTGATAACCTCGCTCTTAATGTTACAGCTAAATTTTATGGTAGGCAAATTCTGGATCCAACATCCAGTAGCTAGACGCCACGACTGAGTTCTCTTCCAGCACCATCTAGTGACCCAGCCAAAAACTGCAGTCTCTCCAGGGCAAGAATATACAGCCAGGTTCAGTAAGCGATTTAGTAGCCATACCATGCTTAGTGCCACACTCTATTACCAAGTCTTACATATCTTTATCCACAGGGCTTAAAGGAAATGTATCTTTCTATGTTGAGCTCAGGAAGCAGAATAGTAAGAGGCTTAAATAAATATTATTTCAGCCTTCTATTGCTTTCTGCCTAATTGCACAAAGCTTCCACAGTTGAGAACAATACATACATCACTCAACACAGATGATGACACAAGCTGCATAAATGTTTTGCAAGTATTTGACATACAACACCTCTTTACCCTTTGGCAAAAAAACCAGAACATTTTATGCGGTCATATGTCTATTTGGTGTCTTTTCATTCACGGATACATAAGGATTGCAAACAAGCTGG
Organism: Chiloscyllium punctatum; assembly: GCF_047496795.1. NCBI lineage: Eukaryota > Metazoa > Chordata > Chondrichthyes > Orectolobiformes > Hemiscylliidae > Chiloscyllium > Chiloscyllium punctatum. The sequence goes on along the minus strand of NC_092740.1, from coordinate 31,546,310 downwards.
AGAGAAGAATACAGAAGTAATGCTGAGGGTCCTGGAAATTTGACAAGATTATAGAAAACATACTCCTACGCAAGAAAAAGCCTCACCACCTCCTCCCCTATATCCATTTCACTGTTTCCAGTCCAACTTGGCCTGAAGATAACTACCTGCTCTGAAACCAAGCCATACAGAGTTAGTTGGTCCTTGGCTCATTCTCCTATCTGTGCACAGTTAATTAATCCACATTAGCAAGGGAGTCATGCATCAGAATCAAGTTAGCTGAACAGATCCTGCTGTAGTCACTGCTCCAGAAGACCTAGCTTGTAAATTCACCATGCCCAGGATGTGAGCTCAGACCTAGGCTGACACTATTGGAGGTATTTTTGGATCAAATGTTGCACTGAGTTCCTGGTGGTTTCAAGAGTATGTGCAGGATCTCATAGGACCATTGGAAATAGGAACACAATTAGGTCATTTCACTCATTGATTCATGACCACCCATCAAATAGATCATGCTGAACTCCTTCCTGAACACATTTTCCCAAATCCCTTTAATATAGTTGATATCTGATACCCTTAATATCTAGAAATCTATCAATCTCTCTCTTTAACATAATCAGTGGTTGAGCTTTGCATCCAATAATACCAAAAATTTACCATCTTCTGAATGAAGAAAATCCTCTTCATCTCAATCTGACATGGCTAATCTCATTCTGGGTTTGTGTCCATGTCCCTAGCTCCTTAGACCTGGGAAGAATCCTCCCTGCATCTACCCTGTCAAACTCTGTAAGAATGTTGCATTATTCCATGAAATTAGCACTCATTTTCCGGAAGTGATAATATAGGCCCAATCTCGTGGTACATTCAAAGAAGAGCAAGAGTGAATATTAACTCATCAACTAATTATTCAAACAACACCAGTAATGGCAAAGTCAATAATGGTGTTTGTGGGATCTTACTGTGAGCAGACTGACTTTAGAAGTAATTTTTTTATATATTCAGGAATGTGGTCATTGCTGGCTAGTTCATTAACCCATTCTAGCTGCCCTTGAGAAGGTGGTGCTGCCTTCCTGAACTGCTACAGTCCATTTGGTGTAAACACACCCAAAAAATACCTGTTAGGGCGGGAATTTGAGGATTTTGAAGGAGCGGGGTTATATTTCCAAGACAGGATAGTCAGAGGGTGGGAGAGGAACATAGAACTGGTGGTGTTCCCTATTCATTTGCTGCTCTTGTCCTTCTAGATGGTAGTGGTCATGTGTGTTTGGAATGCTCTGCGGAAAGGGCCATGATGAATTTCTGCAGTGCACCTTGTAGATAGTATTTACCGCTGCTATTGAACATTGATGGTGGATGTTTGTGGTTATTCAGTTGCATGAAAAGCAGTTCAGGAAACGTGAGAATGAGATTGCTGCATAAAAGCAAAATCTCTCTTTCGCTTTCCAGCAAGTGACCATGATGCCCAACAGAGGAAGGGAGAGAAAGAGACAGAGGGAGAGAAGGAATGAAAAATCAGCCAAGGCTTCCTGTTTTGCATCTGTTGACCCAGTGACACCTGGTGGAAGTGCATGAGCAGGGGAGTGGGTGGGCAGGAGAGGGTGAAACTCTGACACACACACACACACACACACACACAATGAAATAATACTCCTTCCCTGTCCAGGCTCAAGCAGGCATAACACAAATTTACTCAGGTACTCATGGAAAGCTGGTTCTTTTTGAATTGAGCCCTGTTGGGGTGAGGGTGGGGGAGCGGTATGGAGAGCTACTGAATTAGAATAAATAAATGTTTCTCAATGACCCCCTCTTAGACTTTAATTGCAGAGGCTCTGATTGAAAAGAAACAAGAATTTATTGTGCGAGCTAGATAGTTTTCTCTTGACACAATCCACAGCACATGTGCCCAAAAGAAGCCAAGATTGCTGCAGAATTCCCTTTATGGTGAGTGAACAACCATCTCTCCTGATAAAGATCATGGCAAGATTTACAGTCCATGGCAGCCTGGGAGACAGCAGCATCACCCCTTCCTTTCAGGGATGAGAGAGATATTTTTTGTTGGCTGCCAGATAACATATAAATCTTGCTCACAACACACAGCTTAATACTGCCACCAACATTATAGCACACAGACAGTGATCTCCCAGTGTAAGGCAGCTTACTGGGGGGAATTTTGGATTAGTGGTGCTGGAAGAGCATAGCAGTTCAGGCAACATCCGAGGAGCAGCAAAATCGAAGTTTCGGGCAAAAGCCCTTCATCAGGAATAAAGGCAGAGAGCCTGAAGCATGGAGAGATAAGCTAGAGGAGGGTGGGGGTGGGGAGAAAGTAGCATAGAGTACAATAGGTGAGTGGGGGAGGGGATGAAGGTGATAGGTCAGGGAGGAGGGTGGAGTGGAGGAGGTGGAAAAGAAGATAGGCAGGTAGGACAAGTCATGGGGACAGTGCTGAGCTGGAAGTTTGGAACTAGGGTGAGGTGGGGGAAGGGGAAATGAGGAAACTGTTGAAGTCCACATTAATGCCCTGGGGTTGAAGTGTTCCAAGGTGAAAGATGAGGCGTTCTTCCTCCAGGCGTCTGGTTGTGAGGGAGCAGCGGTGAAGGAGGCCCAGGACCTCCATGTCCTCGGCAGAGTGGGAGGGGGAGTTGAAATGTTGGGCCATGGGGCAGTTTGGTTGATTGGTGCGGGTGTCCCGGAGATGTTCCCTAAAGCACTCTGCTAGGAGGCGTCCAGTCTCCCCAATGTAGAGGAGACCGCATCGGGAGCAAAGGATGCAATAAATAATATTAGTGGATGTGCAGGTAAAACCTTGATGGATGTGGAAGGCTCCTTTCGGGCCTTGGATAGAGGTGAGGGAGGAGGTGTGGGCGCAGGGTTTGCAGTTCCTGCGGTGGCATGGGAAGGTGCCAGGATGGGAGGGTGGCGTGTAGGTGTAGGGGGACGTGGACCTGACCAGGTAGTCACGGAGGGTACGGTCTTTGCGGAAGGCGGAAAGGGGTGGGGAGGGAAGTATGTCCCTGGTGGTGAGGTCTTTTTGGAGGTGGCGGAAATGTCGGCGGATGATTTGGTTTATGTGAAGGTTGGTAGGGTGGAAGGTGAGCACCAGGGGCGTTCTGTCCTTGTTACGGTTGGAGGGGTGGGGTCACCTACACGCCACCCTCCCATCCTGGCACCTTCCCCTGCCACCGCAGGAACTGCAAAACCTGCGCCCACACCGCCTCCCTCACCTCCATTCATGGCCCTAAAGGAGCCTTCCACATCCATCAAAGTTCTACCTGCACATCCACTAATATCATTTATTGCATCCGTTGCTCCCGATGCAGTCTCCTCTACATTGGGGAGACTGGACGCGTCCTAGCAGAGCACTTTAGGGAACATCTCCGGGACACCCGCACCAATCACCCACACCGCCCTGTGGCCCAACATTTCAACTCCCCTTCCCACTCTGCCGAGGACATGGAGGTCCTGGGCCTCCTTCACCGCTGCTCCCTCACAACCAGACGCCTGGAGGAAGAACGCCTCATCTTCTGCCTTGGAACACTTCCACCCCAGGGCATCAATGTGGACTTCAACAGTTTCCTCATTTCCCCTTCCCCCATCTCACCCTAGTTCCAAACTTCCAGCTCAGCACTGTCCCCATAACTTGTCCTACCTGCCTATCTTCTTTTCCACTTATCCACTCTACCCTCCTCCCTGACCTATTACCTTCATCCCCTCCCCCACTCACCCATTGTACTCTGTGCTACTTTCTCCCCACCCCCACCCTCCTCTAGCTTATCTCTCCACGCTTCAGGCTCTCCGCCTTTATTCCTGATGAAGGGCTTTTGCCCGAAACGTTGATTTTGCTGCTCCTCGGATGCTGCCTGAACTGCTATGCTCTTCCAGCACCACTAATCCAAAATCTGGTTCCCCAGCATCTGCAGTCATTGTTTTTACCTACTGGGGGAAATTGACAGTTCAGCTCTGATACCCAGTTGTGCACAAGAGAGCTTGCCGGCAATCAGATATCGATTGTAAAACGTTCAGTCACAGATCATGACGCCATTTCTTAGAGGTGTCGACCAGACTGACTTGAAGCATCCCACGTTCATATTGCATTCACTGATCGCAGGCAGAAGTGGGTACTGCAGATGCTGGAGATCACAGTCAAGATTAGAGTGGTGCTAGAAAAGCGCAGCAGGTCAGGCAGCATCTGAGGAGCAGGAAAATCGATGTTTCAGACAAAAGCCCTTCATCAGGAATGAGCCCTGAGCGCAGCCAGGGAATGTTGTACGGATGCCTACAGTGTCCCTACAGAATCACTGGGATGGGGAAAAGAGGGCCGAAACCCCAATCATGAATGTAGAACTCCTTCTGAAACGTCAGAGAAACTGAGGGATATCTTTCACAGTCAAGAGTGCGGGGAATCTTTGCATTCCATAGGAATACTCTTTGATTATATTTAAAATAGCAGACAATAATATTTCTGATTATAAATGATGTAAAAGGTTATGGGGAAAATGTAGGTAAAAGGCACTGAAGTACTTGGTCAACTGTGATCAGATTAAATGGTGCAGCAGTCTTGATATGCTGAATGGCCTTTTCCTGTTCCTATGCTTCCCTTGCAGCCCAAATGATTCCATCTAATGAACTCTCCACCAACACCTCCACATGTTAATCCTACCTGTTGAGTTTATATCTCAAAGCATATTCTTAGCCAGTAATACTCCGCCTTGCCTCTCTATCCCTTCACTCAACCTCTGGGCTGCTGACATCCCTTCACAATTGCCTATCCAACATTATGAGCTAATGAACCGCAATGACCCAGATATTCCAATTACCACTGGAACAGATATGACCTTTAAAATTGCCCACTTATTTGCTGGCAAGATTCCTGGTCAAGAATTTGAGTTTGGCATGACACAAATGCACCCATTGGAGACAATCAGGGAGAAAGTCACTCAGCACAGGAGTAGCATTTCAGGCCAAGACTCACTTCTTTTTTTAAGCAATGCTTGCTGCTGCGTGTCAGGAGTTACAGTCTAAAAGTACTTTAACAGTGACTGAGAAAACATATGCATGTAAGGGAAATGAGGGTAGGGTGGGGCAGAGTGCCAGGTGGGTAAGGAATGAGCTAAATGGATGAGTGCCAGGGTGGGGAAGGGGTCAGCTCATGTTGGCAAGAGATAGTTGGTTATGGCAAGATTGAGCTGGTTGCAGGTGGGGAGGAAGGATGTTTGGCTCCAGCAGTGGTTGGAGTCGGGGTAGAAGGAGAGATTACAGGTTAAGTCAGGAGATTTCATGAATCAGGAGGTGTGTAGTTGTGGGTAGGGGTGATTGGTCAGTGGTACTTTAGAAAGTCAACTTATAAGATACCCAGGAGTTAGAGTGGGTTTCCTGGGTAGTTACTAAGTATAAGTGCATTGAAACCCTCAAACCTCTCCTACTTCAACAAACTCTTTCGAAGAGTTCCAGACATGAGGGAATTGCCCATCGGCACACTCAATTTCTCAGCAATGACCGCGGAGTCAGCTGTTTTGGAGACCCTGCATACTCCCAATGTGCAACTCCAACATCTACAGCTCTCCGGAAACGGAATATGTGGATCAAGGTTAAATGTTCACAAACAGAACCTAGTTGAGGAGAAACGTCTTCACCCAGAGAGTGGTGGGTGTGTGGAATGCTCTGCCCCAGAGGGCAGTGGAGGCCAAGTCTCTGGATACTTTCAAGAAAGAGTTGGATAGAGCACTTAAGGATAGTGGAATCAAGGGTTATGGGGATAAGGCAGGAACAGGATACTGATTGAGGATGATCAGCCATTCTCATAATGAATGGTGGTGCTGGCTCGAAGGGCAGAATGACCTACTCCTGCACCTATTGTCTATTGTCTAAACCAGTCAAGTCAATGGCTTAGTCAACGTCTGACAAGATTTTCCAATGTGATTGCAATGTGCCTCATCCAATGATCAAATCACAGCTGAAAGAGAGTCTGGTTGGGACTCAGCTATTGCCCAGTCCCCAGGTGAACTGACACACTCTTTCCTCTCTTTAAAAAAAATCCTTGAATGTTAATATTCCATTAAGGAAACAGCATCAATTGAAGCAGCACAGAAACTCTATGATTTTTACTTCTTTTAGATGAGACACTAAGTATTAATAGATGTTCATTGTGCTTATTGCAGCGACTAAGTGCGTCATAACGTTCCGGAGAAGTCTTTGCAATCCTTACATTGTTTCCGTTGCCTTGTAAGATGGAAACAATGTCAGGTTGGATTGCAAGGTATGTCATTTTTGTGAGCTTTGTGCATTGGTTGTGCCATAGGCACAGGTGGAGTCAATGGGTTCAGCATTTCGACATCAGATATGATCATTTGGTTTATCACACTCTTTGAATTCAGCTCTTGTTTACCTGGTACTGACTCCATCCGACTTCATTTGGATACATTTTGAGCCTGAGGCAGTTTGGGTTGTGTTTGGTTTTAAGGTGTCCCTTAGAAACACTCGGAGTTCAAATTATATTGCGATTATAAATATTTAAGTGATACATTCTCAGGGATTTATGAGGAATAACCAGCCCGGCCACAGGCATTTTGGCTCAGTTGCAAGAACGGAAACAAATAACTTCACTCTCAATAATCTTACAGGGGGATTAGTTTTCAAGTGCTGTTTTGTTTGTGGTGAGTCCTATTTCACAAACACAAAACTCACTTCATCGTGACAAGTCTTGGTTGCAGCGCTCCTAATACAGGCCATGACCTACAAAGTCTCTAATGGGAACAAAATAACATTAAGAAACGACCATCCAAAGTTACTGTAAAGCAAGCTCAACTTATGGCAAAAGTCTTAACTTAAAAGATCCAGTTAAACACTGAAAAAAATATTTTGGAGCTTACTGGAAGTTGTCCTTGGTGGCCCCACTTACTGTATGTTGGAGGATCCATTTGCTATACAAGCAATGTAACATTCCACAATGTAGCTCACAACACATTTTCCCGGCACCATATCGCCTTTACTTTTTCAGGCTATAAGATCAAAATTTCTGTTAAAGGGCACAGTATGAGACAAGTATATCCTGTAGTGGATTAAAGACTAATTGTTTAATTCGTTAGCAGTGAGTCAAATCAGGGAGCTGTCTGGAGATTTGGTGAGGGAGAGTGTCATGATAGCTATAGCAGCACAATGTTCGTCACAAATGCAACATTATGTAATTCAAAATGCCCACAGACGTTGTCTTTCTGACATGTTACATATTGAGTCCATGAAAACAGTACAAAAAACCATTACCCAATTTGTTCAGTGAAAGTGTAATGCTTTGCAAATCAAATCTGTACAGAGTAATTTCAGTGTGAAACTCTGGCTTGTTCAGCATTTCATACTTGTGCACGCACACAACTAAGTAGTCCACTCTGATTGGTCAACATGGTGGAATGAACCCCTGCCCCCACTCCACGTGAGGAAGAGGTTGGCTTGCTTGTTCCATCGAAACATCTCCTTCGCAAAGAATTTGGGGTTTCGTTTTGCCGGTGATGAACAAGAGTTTGGCTAAACTAGACTGTGGCATTTCAGCCAATCACAGGCATGGCTCTGTCAGACAGTTAATACCTTTGACACAAGTGGAAATTTGTGTCATCAAAGTTTGACTGATCGAGATTTCACTGTACTTTTGATCCCTAGCATTTTTTGGAAGCCAGAAAATAGCAGTGAGAATTAATTTGCTTTCTTTATTTCATTAGTATTCTTCTTTCTGAAGTGGAGGTGCTGGTGTTGGACTGGGGTGATCAAAGTTAAAAATCACACAACATCAGGTTATAGTCCAAGCTTGTACTTCCAAATAAACCTTTTGGACTAGAACCTGGTGTTTTGTGATTTTTAATTTCTTTCTAAAGACTGACATATTTCACTTAGCAGATGTGTTTTGACACAGAGGCCATCAGGTTTTTTACAGCATTACGCATGGTCACCAAAATAATGCATTTATTACATTCTCCCAATTCATCCTTCATGACATACCTGAAGCCTTTGATATGGTTAATCACACCATTCCCCTTCAATACCTTTCACCTAGTCCAAACCTCATATAACAAGTCATAGTCCGAGAATTTCCTCCAATGCCAACTCTTTACATTCTTGCATCATTATTTCTGGAGTTTCTCAACATCTACACTTGGCCAGTCTCCAGATTGTCACCTATGATCTGATCCTCAGTGATACCATCCAAAGGCCTGCCGACAGGTTCCACTGATGCTTTCCACCTTCAGCTCGGCATCATCTCTCTCAACATTTCCCTGCTTTTCCAACACCATGGAACCTAGGAACAGGAGTAAGCCATTCAGCCCATCAAGCCTGCTCTGCCATTTAATACAACCGTGACTGATCAAACATTTCAATGTCTTTTATTTGTTCCATCACTGTAATCTGTACACCATTTATCAATCTCAGTCCTGGATCAGGAGAAACTTCATCCAAATGAACTGAATAAATTTTCTTTTAATGTAAGTAAACTTTCAATGTGTGAATTCATTCCATTTCGCCATCTGAGAAATTAGCATAAAACAAAGGAAAATTTCTAGCAGGGAAATAGCCTTTTTAGATGTTTATAAACTGTATTAAAAAAGTATTTAAATCTTTCTGTATCTTTCGGGACATCAAGCTCTCTAAAGGCATCAGAGATCTGATTTAATATTATTAATAGCAAACGTTGTAATCTGGCAATTGATTTGTGCACAGCAAAGTTCTATGAACAGTAATTCAATAAATTACAATGTTAACCATTTTGGCATAGGTTGAGAGTTGGATGTTGTTCTGACTGCTTGAAGAACTTCATTGCTCTTCTTCAAAATAGAGCCACAGAATCTATTATATTCAGACAAAATGCCAGACATGAACTTTAATCTATTTTTTTATCCTTTCATGGTGGTCAGGATGTCACTAGCATGACACTTAATTGCCCTTGAACTGAGTGGCTGGCCAGGCCACTTCTGAGAACAGTTGAAAGTCACCTACTGGAGTCATATATAGATCAGACTAGGCAAAGGTGGCAGATTTCCTTCCCCAAAGGACATTAATGAACCAGTTAGATTTTGACAACAATCAATGATTGTGTTATAGCACCATTACTCAAATTGACTTTCAGTTCCAGCTTTTTTCAATTAATTCACTGAATTTATTAATTGAATTTAAATTCCACCGGCATGATTTGAACCCTGGCCCTTAGGTTCATGTTCCCACTGACAATTTGTATGGATATAAGTTTGCTCGCTGAGCTGGAAGTTCATTTTCAGATGTTTTGTCACCAAACTAGGTAAATAATTGGTGAGGTTCCAGCGAAGCACTTGTGTTAGTGAAGCATGGCATTCCAACCGGAACTCTATTAACAAACACATCGATTTGGACCCCATTTACCACCCACTGTGAAAAAGAACAGAAAGGACATCACCACAGGAAATGCCATCACTACAGGAAATGACATCACCAACGCAAGGAAACCTAAACACATGAATAGAAAGCAGGTCACCAACATGGTTGCTTCACCAGAGGCTCACTGATGATGTTACCTTGTATGGTGATGAAACATCTGGAAACGAACCTTCCTGCTCAGTGATCAAACTTACATCCAGAACCTCAACCTGAGCTACAAATCTTTTCAAAACTCGCTGACAATGTATATATCTGTGCATTTGAAGATTAAGAGTTGAGGAGTATAACTATTCAATGCCAAAGGATGGTTTAAACAACAATGATCAAGTATCTTTTACACTAGTGTCTGATATAATCTTTAGTAAATTGGTCAACACCAGCACCAGAGTCAAATGTTAGCATTCATCTGTCTGCCCTACTGTGCTGCATGGACCCCATTGAAGTAATCTAGAAAGATGTTAAAGGACAAAAGGTTTCATCCTGGTATCTCATAGGGCATCAAGAAGCACAGTCACTTCTTACCCATCTCTTCCAACATAGACACTGAAGGCAACTATGATCAGCCACCTTGGCTAGGATAAGATAAGGGTAGAATTTGTGCCCATCTTAGTCTTTGTGGTTCTGAACCACAATACATGGTAATTTTACTCTCAAAGCCCTTATAAAAGCTCCAGAAGGTTAATGCCTTTGAGGTGAAAACAGTCTAGTGACTCCAATTCTAAGGTTTGAACTTTGCACTGAAAGACATTCATCAAATCAACGTCAAGAAAATACTTGAGACCTAATTGAGCTGACAGCCTGGGGGGTGGTGGGGAAGACAGTGTGGAGTGGGAACTGGGGGTGGGGGGGAAGGGAGGTAGGATGGAATGAAGAACAAGGGGGAAATCTACTCAAAATGTAAACAAAAGGGAAAAAAACCTCCAAGGCTGCAAAACTTCTGCAAAACATCGAAGAGGCTCAATAACTTGCACTATGATCCGAATTCCTTTCAGGTGGATTAAAACATCCTTTATTGTGTAGGCATCTGGTATGTTACACTTGACCTGTCTTTGAACCTTCTCAAAGGCAGTACAACTCTTGGGGATTCAACCAGGCAGAATCAAGGGAACAATGCTTCAAACTCCACCTAGTGAACTTTTCAGCCTGTCAAAACAGGAAGGCCGACTCAGTGAAAAAGAACACCTCAAACAGGGAAGTTGTCTACAATAACCTTTTACAATGCAAACTAACCGCACACCTTGTGATATAGTGTACTCTGGTTTCCCAATGAAACACAATGAACAAAAATCCCTTTATGTCAATTGTTTACTTTAGGGGAATTTCATGAATCTTATTCGCATGTTGTCATTTGGATTTCAAGCACGCTTAAATGATGCATACATGAAATTTTATAATCATTTTAAGTAGCACAATCGTGTTTGAGCCTTACAAGTTTCACTTGTACTAATTGTGGAGAAAAATCAAGGTAATCAATGAAAAGTATTATAGAATTGTTCACAATGATAGTAAAGCATGATAAATCTGCGGTTAGCACTGCTGCCTCACAGCACCAGGGACCCGGGTTTGATTCCATCCTCAGGTGATTGTCTGCGTGGAATTTGCACATTCTCCCCATGTCTGCGTGGGTTTCCTCTGGATGCTCCCACAGTCCAAAGATGTGCAGGTTAGGTAGATTGGCTATGCTAAATTGCCTGTAGTGTCTGGGGATGTGCAGACTAGGTGGATTCGCCATGAGAAATACAGGGATGGAGTGAGGGAAGGGGGGAGGGGTGGCATGTTCTTAAGAGAATTAGTGTGGACTTAATGAGCCAAATGGCCTGCTTTCACACTGTAGGGATTCTATGATCAGTTTGAAATCTGATTTCATTTATTCATGTGGATATATTAAATAGGTCTAGTGTTATGGACCAGGAAAGATCACCTCAAAATATTTCAAGAAAGTAGCCTTACTTTGCTAGTTGGTTTAAACAGGTCTAAAGTGGATATTCCAAGAGGGATGCAGCTGATCAACCCACTTAATTTTAAACTAAACAGAACTTATTTGTAAGATTAACGAATGAAACACAAAAGAGAACAGAATATAAAATAACTTAAAATGGCCAATAACCCAACAGATTACCCCAATTTAATGATTCTGTTCCAAATTCCTGCAACAATCCCCATAAGCATGCCTTGGCAAAAAAAGGTTAAATCAAACACAGGTTCTTACAGGAGAGATGGCAGAAAGAGGGAGGATCAGCATGGACCTGCTTCTTTGGGTCCAGCAGCTTCACAACTAACTGCCTTCAGTGAACAGCCAGACTGCTAAAACCAAACCAAACCAGAGAAAAGTCTGTGAGACGATTTGTAGCTTGGGTGCTCATTGTGGTTCTGTTCGCCGCGCAGGAAATTTGTGTTGCAGACGTTTCGTCCCCTGTCTAGGTGACATCCTCAGTGCTTGGGAGCCTCCTGTGAACCGCTTCTGTGATCTTCCCTCCAGCATTTGTAGTGGTTTGAATCTACCGCTTCCGGTTGTCAGTTCCAGCTGTCCGCTGCAGTGGTCAGTATATTGGGTCCAGGTCAATGTGCTTATTGATTGAATCTGTGGATGAGTGCCATGCCTCTAGGAATTCCCTGGCTGTTCTCTCTTTGGCTTATCCTATAATAGTAGTGTTGTACCAGTCGAATTCATGTTGCTTGCCATCTGCGTGTGTGGCTACTAAGGATAGCTGGTCGTGTCGTTTCATGGCTAGTTGGTGTTCATGGATGCGGATCGTTAGCTGTCTTCCTGTTTGCCCTATGTAGTGTTTTGTGCAGTCCTTACATGGGAGTTTGTACACTACATTGGTTTTGCTCATGCTGAGTATTGGGTCCTTTGTTCTGGTGAGTTGTTGTCTGACAGTGGCTGTTGGCTTGTGTGCTAGTGGTCCTAGTGGTCACAGTAGTCTGGCTGTCAGTTCGGAAATGCTCTTGATGTATGGTAGTGTGGCTAGTTCTTTGGGTTGTGGCATGTCCTCATTCTGTTGTCTTTTCCTTAGGCATCCATTGATGAAATTGCGTGGGTATCCGTTTTTGGCGAATACATTGTATAGTTGTTCTTCTTCCTCTTTTTGCAGTTCTGGTGTACTGCAGTGTGTTGTGGCCCTTTTGAACAGTGTCTTGATGCAACTTCTTTTGTGTGTGTTGGGGTGGTTGCTTTCGTAGTTTAGGACTTGACAGACCAAGTCCTAAACTACGAAAGCAACCACCCCAACACACACAAAAGAAGTTGCATCAAGACACTATTCAAAAGGGCTACAACACACTGCAGTACACCAGAACTGCAAAAAGAGGAAGAAGAACACCTATACAATGTATTCGCCAAAAACGGATACCCGCGCAATTTCATCAACAGATGCCTAAGGGAAAGACAATGGAATGAGGACATGCCACAACCCAAAGAACTAGCCACACTACAACTGGACACATCAAGAGCATTTCCGAACTGACAGCCAGACTACTGTGACCATGAGGACTCATAACAGCACCCAAACTAACAGCCACTCTCAGACAACAACTCACCAGAATGAAGGACCCGATACCCAGCATGAGCAAAACCAATGTAGTGTACAAAATCCCATGCAAGGACTGCACAAAACACTACATAGGGCAAACAGGAAGACAGCAATGATCCGCATCCATGAACACCAACTAGCCATGAAACGACACGACCAGCTATCCTTAGTAGCCACACGCGCAGATGACAAGCAATATGAATTCGACTGGGACAACACTACTATTATAGGACAAGCCAAACAGAGAACAGACAGGAAATTCCTAGAGGCATGGCACTCATCCACAGATTCAATCAATAAGCGCATCGACCTGGACCCAATACACCGACCACTGCAGCGGACAGCTGGAACTGACAACCGGAAGTGGCAGATTCAAACCACTACAAATGCCGGAGGAAAGATCACAGAAGCGCTTCACAGGAGGCTGCCAAGCACTGAGGATGTCACCTAGACAGGGGGCGAAACATCTGCAACACAAATTCCCAGCTCAGTGAACAGAACCACAAAAACCAGAGAGAAAGCTGAGCTGGGAGAACTGGCTACTCCCCTTTCATTGTACAAGTGTTTAAAAAAAACTTGAAAGCATTCTCATGTAGTTAAACCCAGATTTTTCAGAATTGCTGCTTTTACAACCTGCCTGAAAATAAAGCCAAGGACAGCATAACCTTGTTCAAGGAGGAGCATCGTCACACGAGTAAAAACACTGTCACACAATTATTTGGTTCGAATGCTAGAAAAGCACATTTGAGGCATTATTATTCATTTTACTTGTCTCCCTCTTATTATGAAACTCCCACATGGACAGCGAGGGTTCCACGAGCAATAGTGCCTACATTAGTAGATTTGTCCCCTGGAGATATGTGTTCAAATCCCACCACAGCAGCTGGGAAATTTAATTTCTGTCAATTGAATGAAAAAGTTAGTATTAATAATGGCAACCATGAAGTTGCTGGATTATTATAAAGTTTCAATCAATTCCACCAATCTATTTTACAGAAGGAAATCCACCACCTTCACCAAGTCTGGCTTATAAGTGATATCAACTGCATTGGAAATATTAAGGGAAGAAGAGTAACAAGGCCGCTTAAAGATCCATGTATGGAACCACTGAAGATGGGCGAGATACTAAACGAATATTTCACGCCAGTATTTAGTCTGGAGAAGGATATGGAAACTAGGGAACTTGGCGAAATAAATAGTGATGCCTTTAAAAGAGTCCATATTACAGAAGAGCAGGTGCTGGACATCTTAAGACCCATACGAGTACAGGAGTTGGGAGGTCATGTTGTGGCTGTACAGGACATTGGTTAGGTCACTTTTGGAACATTGTGTGCATTTCTGGTCTCTCTCTCTCTCCTATCGGAAGGACGTTGTGAAACTTGAAAGGGTTCAGAAAAGATTTACAAAGGAGGTTGCCAGGGTTGGAGGATTTGAGCTATAGGGAGAGGCTGAATAGGCTGGGGCTGTTTTCCCTGCAGCGTCGGAGGCTGAGGAGTGACCTCATATAGAGGTTTATAAAATCATGAGGGGCATGGATAGGATAAATAGACAAAGTCTTTTCCCTGGGGTGGGGGAGTCCAGAATGAAACAGCATAGGTTTAGGTTGAGAAAGGAAAAAATTAAAAGGGGCCTAAGGGGCAACTTTTTCACACAAAAGGTGGTGCGTGTATGGAATGCACTGCCAGAGGAAGTAGTGGAGACTGGTACAGTTATAGCATTTAAGAGGCATCTGGATGGGTATATGAATAGAAAGGATTTAGAGAGATATGGGCCAAGTGCTGGTAAATGGGACGAGATTAGTTTAGGATATCTGGTCGGCATGGACGAGTTGGACTGAAGGGTTTGTTTCTGTGCTGTACATCTCTACGATTCTATGACATAAAGGCAGCTAAACCCCCAGGACCTGATCAGCTTTTTCCCACAACTCTGTGGGAATCTAGGGATGTGATTGTTAAGATATTTGTATCATCGATAGCCGTAAATGAAGTGCCTGACAACTGGAGGATGGCTAATGCGGAGACATTATTTAAGAAAGGTGGTAAGGAAAAGCCAGGAAACTATAGACCGGTGAGCCTGATGTCAGTGGTTGGATGGGATTCTGAGGGACAGGATTTCTTTTTGTCTGTTTATTTCATCATGGGATGAGAGCGTGACTGGCTAGGCCAGCATTTCTTGCCCATCCCTAATTGCGCAGAGGGCAGTTAAGAGCCAACCACATTGCTGTGGATCTGGGGCCACATGTAGACCAGAGTCAGGTAAGGACGGCAGTTTGCTTCCCTCAAGGGCATTAGAGAATCAGTTAGGTTTTTACCTGACAATCAACAATGGATTCATGGTCATCGTTACACGCTTATTTCCAGGTTTTTATTGAACTCAAATTATACCAAATGCCATGGTGGGATTTGAAACAGGGTCCCCAGAACATTGTCTGGTTCTCTGGGCTAACATCCAGCAATAATACCATTAGGCCATTGCCTCCCCCAAGCATATGGAAAGACAAGGACTGATTGCGGAGAGACAATGAGGCTTTGTGTGCGGAAAAACATGGTCTCAATGACTTGATTGAGTTGTTTGAAGTGACAAAGAAGATTAATGAAGGCAGAGCAGTAGACGTCTGTATGGACTTCAGCAAGGCATTCAACAAGGTTCTGCATGGTAGACTGGTTGGCAACATTCGATCATTTCGGATCGGGGGAGCTAGTCAATTGGATATAAAATTGGCTTCAAGGTAGAAGATTATGGTTGCTGAGAGTTGCTGTTGCACTGGGGACTTCTGACCAGTAATGTGCAGCAAGGATCGGTGTTGGGTTCACTGCTTTTCTTCATTTATATAAGTGAATTAGATATGAATATAGTAAGAGTGGTTAGTAAGCTTGCAGATGACACCAAAACTGGTGATGTAGTGGACAGTGAAGAGGATTATCTCAGAGTACAACAGGACCTTGATAAGATGGGCCAATAGGCTGGGAAGTGACAAATAGAGTTTAATTTAGATACATGTGAAGTGTTGCATTTTGGTAAAGCAAATCAGGGCAGGATTTATTCAGTTACTGGTCGGCCCTGGGGAGTTGGTGGACTAAGGACCTAGGGGTGCAGGCTCATAGTTCCTTGAAAGTGGAGTCACAGGTAGACAGGGTGGTGAGATGGGGTTTGGCATGCTTGCCTTCATTGGTCAGTGCACTGAGTTTTGGATTTGGGAGGTCATATTGCAGCTGTATAGGACATTGGTTAGGCCACTTTTGTAATACGGTGTTCAATTCTGGCCTCTTGTTATGGGATAAATGTTATTAAATTTGAAAAGGTTCAGAAAAGAGTTATAAGAACATTGCTGGGATTGGAGCATTTGAGTTATAGGGAAAGGCTGAATAGGCTGGGGCTGTTTTCCTTGGAGTGTCAGAGGCTGAAGGGTGACCTTGTCGAGGTTTATAAAATCATGAGGGGCATGAATAGGATAAATAGCCAAGTTACTTTTCCCAGAACAGGGAAGTCCAAAACTAGAGGGCTTAAGTTTAATGTGAGAGGCGAAAGATTTATAAAGGGACATAAGGTTCAACTTTGTTATGCAGAGGGTGGTGCATGTGTGGAATGAGCTGCCAGAGGAAGTGGTGAAGGCTGTTCCATTTATAAAAGTTACAAGACATTTGGATAGGCCTATGAGTAGGAAGGGAATAGAGGGATAAGGGCTAAATGCTGGCAAATGTGATTAGATCAGTTTAGGACATCTGGTCAACATGGACAATTTGGACCGAAGGGATTGTTTTCATGCTGTGCGTTTCTATGACTCTATAAATCGTAATCCACACTGCATCTAGCAGTCAGGGACAGGCATGTCAATATTTTGTGAATGAACTGAAAATTTATGAACGACGCAGAGCAATCTATTCAATGATACTTATAGCAGGATGAAAATAACTCCCATTCTACATTAGAACCAAGAAGGATAGTACTTTATCTTTTGGTTCCTCAACTCCATTCCTGGTAATAATATTAAAGAAACTCACTTGAAAATGGTTATATATGAGGAGTACCTTATACACGGCCCTTTCACTATTGAGACTTGAACTTAATTCTAGCCTGGATGACAAAATTGAAAATGATCTCTTTCTTGACGACAATTGCCACATTGCCTTGAATATTCTCAATGCAGTTTCTATTAGGCAGAAGCTGTTGCATAAACCCTCCCCTATGTAGCATTCAATTAGCAAGAATAGGATAGTTGGATATTGAGGCAAATTGATGCTCAGATCGACGACTACTCACTTTACTTTGCAGCTACCCCTTTAACTTTAGTAAACCTTGACCTGAGGGGATTAAATGACAAAGTTGGAAAATCGGTTCCATTCTCCAACTCAGGTACCACGGTCACCCCAAAAATGTTTTAAAAGAAAATAAAGACACAGCCCATTGTAGGAAGAAAAGGTAAGACTTATAATGGAGTGATTAAATGTTGTGACCTTGAGCTTCTTGTGCCTGTCATTGTGATGCTAGTGTAAGTGCCTCTGTTCATAAACTCAAGTCAGACAGCAGGTGAACAGAGACACACAGAGATGGACTCCTCAGCCCACCCACACTGATAGTAATCCTGGCAGTGTATCAAGAGTGCTACTCTACTTTCAATGAAACAGATGTTCAAACTGATCAGCAGATAATGAAACACTTTCAAATCAGTTTCTCATATTGAGACCAGAGAAAGTGTGCTGTTAAATTGAATAATCACAGTTGGATTTGAGCTCACTTATCTTAAAATTCATCTTCATCTATAAGAAACTAAAAAAAAAGCTTCTTTTTCACTTTAGATGTGCAGCATTCTCAAACATCTTAAATCTGCTAGGTAAAAATATTTATAACTTTAGCAAAAGTGTTTTGTTAATTACTTGGGGTGTTCCACATGGGATTAAGTATATGAACCTGACAAAAAAAAACTTGGCAAATGAAAAGTATATATTAAGAAAGGCAATGTCAGGAAACAACAATGTTTAGCAGAGCTTTGTGTTAATCATCCCAATTTAATGCAGCACACAAGTGGTCCCTTTTTAAACAATAATCATTATTGCTTTTCTGGACACTGCAGCAATAATAAAGACAAGCTGACAGGGCCTGCAGTACCTCACATACCTCATAAGCACTGGCAAATAACTACAACATTTTCAAAATTACAGCTGCACATATTTCTACCCCCAATCACAAATGGCAAAATGTTTCTGTGAGGAATGAATTACTGGAGTGAGGCAGAGGGATGTGGAGAAGCTTTCACTGTCAAGAAAGCATTCTAGTCAACAGGAAGGTTTAATGACACTTGGTGATCAGGGTAATGCTTAAAGAATGTAGCTGAAGGGGAAACAAATGAGAAAAATATGGGAAAAATGCTGAAACATAGCAGAGGATGGGAGAGAGAAACCCTAAAAATGGTGGAGGCGAGAACAAAGAGAGGGAATTTAAGGATGAGTAAGTATATCGAGAGAGATTAAACACGTATAAGAGAATCTTTTGAATTAATCACAAGCTTTTGTAGATTTTCAGATGAACACTTAAAGGTTAAGCCACTGTGTTACCATTGTGTGGGTATTAGTTTTAATATAGCTTCTATTCCAATCTGATTGGGTCGCACATAACAATATAATGCTATATTTCTGTTGAAGATATACTTCACCATTTACACTATTGGCAATAATATTTCCATAAGACCATGAGGTCCATTTGTCCCGTTGAAATAACTGCATAGAGGGAGGTATCCAGTCACCAAGTCACCCTTTATTTACCTGTGCACAATACTTTGGCTGTGGCCAGCTAGCTCAGAGTCAGTTGCTGAAGCGAGGAGATTCTGAATCTCCTGTTTTTTTTTCTTTTTTCAGTGTGAGACACAGTGAAAGATACAAGGTGCACAAATTTTTATTCAATTTCCACCACCAGGAAGAAAAGAAACACCTAAGTGGCCAGTGACAATCAGTTCCCTTCACATCAAAGGGCAATGCTGTGTGATCAAACAGTGAAGGGGTGGGCAGAGCAGGGATTAAATCAAAATAGAGTTGGACGGGGAAATAATACACTCCACTCCCTGCGACGCCCACCTCTCCCTGAACAACTCCAGGGTGTTGGTGGACACCGCGTGCTCCTTCTCCAAGGACACCCGGCCTCTAACGTAACCGCGGAAGAGGGGCAGGCAGTCAGCCCTAATGACCCCCTCCACGGCCCGCTGCCTGAACCTGCTTATGGCCAGTTTGGCCAGGCCCAGGAGCAGACCCACGAGGAGGTCTTCAGACCTGCCCTCCCTCCTCTGTATTGGGTGCCCGAAGATCAGGAGCATGGGACTGAAGTGCAACCAAAAACAGAGAAGAAAGTTTTTAAGAAAACCAAAAAGGGTTTGCAAGCGCTCACACCCAATATATACATGGTCCACGGACTCCACAGCACCACAGAACAAGCAGTTGGGCTGAGAGTCCATGAATCACCGCAATCTGCGGTTGCAGGGAACCGTTGCGTGCAGCACCCTCCACCCCAGATCCCCGAGACATTGTGCTGCACAACTTACTTTAACATCCTCAGATGGAAACCATCAGGTTCTGGTAATTAGTCATTCTTTAATTCCATTAATTTCCTTTTTACCAGCATTTACTTATGTTAGTTTTGTCAGTTCCTCAACAACTATTAGTTTAGATTAGATTAGATTCCCTACAGTGTGGAAACAGGCCCTTCGGCCCTACCAGTCCACACCAACCCGCAACCTACCCAAACCCACCTCCCTCTGACTAATGTACCTAACACTATGGGCAATTTAGCATGGCCAATTCACCTGACCTGCACATCTTTGGACAGTGGGAGGAAACCGGAGCAGCCGGTGGAAACCCACGCAGACACGGGGAGAATATGCAAACTCCACACAGACAGTTGCCCGAGGCTGGAATCGAATCTGGGACCCTGGTGCTGAGGCAGCAGTGCTAACCACTGCGCCACCGTGCCGTCCAATCTCTTTCAATTTTTTTATTTTTTTTGTGGACACCGTGTGCTGTCTCCTGGTTAATTTTTTTTTCTCTTCTCTTAACCCCCACACTACCGCCTAACTGCGGTAATAATCTCTTTCTTATTTTTTTTTCTTCTTTTTTTTTTCTTTTTTTTTTAAGGGAAAACACCCGAGTGGTCAGTGACAAACACTGCCCTTCACATCAAAGGGCAATGCTGTGTGAAGTAAGACTCCTGTTTATTTTTTTTATGTTTTTTTCTTTTTTCATTTTTTTTCTTTTTTTTAATTTAACCCCCACACTACCGCCTAAGTGTGGTAGTGCTTATTTTTCCCCAGCAGCCATGGTGTGTGTGTGCAGATGTGAGACACAGTGAAAGACACAAAGTGCACAAATCTTTATTCAATTTCCACCACCAGGAAAGATAGGAAAAACACCCGAGTGGCCAGTGACAAGCACTGCCCTTCAAACCACAGGGCAATGCTGTGTGATCAAAACAGTGAAGGGGAGGGTAGGGACTAAATCAAAATAGAGTTGGAGGGAGAAATGATGCACTCCACTCCCTGCGGCGCCCACCTCTCCCTGAACAACTCCAGGGTGTTGGTGGACACCGCGTGCTCCTTCTCCAAGGACACCCGGCCTCTAACGTAACCGCGGAAGAGGGGCAGGCAGTCGGCCCTAACGACCCCCTCCACGGCCCGCTGCCTGAACCTGCTTATGGCCAGTTTGGCCAGGCCCAGGAGCAGACCCACGAGGAGGTCTTCAGACCTGCCCTCCCTCCTCTGTATTGGGTGCCCGAAGATCAGGAGCGTGGGACTGAAGTGCAACCAAAAACAGAGAAGAAAGTTTTTAAGAAAACCAAAAAGGGTTTGCAAGCGCTCACACCCAATATATACATGGTCCACGGACTCCACAGCACCACAGAACAAGCAGTTGGGCTGAGAGTCCATGAATCACCGCAATCTGCGGTTGCAGGGAACCGTTGCGTGCAGCACCCTCCACCCCAGATCCCCGAGACATTGTGCTGCACAACTTACTTTAACATCCTCAGATGGAAACCATCAGGTTCTGGTAATTAGTCATTCTTTAATTCCATTAATTTCCTTTTTACCAGCATTTACTTATGTTAGTTTTGTCAGTTCCTCAACAACTATTAGTTTAGATTAGATTAGATTCCCTACAGTGTGGAAACAGGCCCTTCGGCCCTACCAGTCCACACCAACCCGCAACCTACCCAAACCCACCTCCCTCTGACTAATGTACCTAACACTATGGGCAATTTAGCATGGCCAATTCACCTGACCTGCACATCTTTGGACAGTGGGAGGAAACCGGAGCAGCCGGTGGAAACCCACGCAGACACGGGGAGAATATGCAAACTCCACACAGACAGTTGCCCGAGGCTGGAATCGAATCTGGGACCCTGGTGCTGAGGCAGCAGTGCTAACCACTGCGCCACCGTGCCGTCCAATCTCTTTCAATTTTTTTTTCTTTTTTTCTTTTTTTTTGTGGACACCGTGTGCTGTCTCCTGGTTAATTTTTTTTTTCTCTTCCCTTAACCCCCACACTACCGCCTAACTGCGGTAATAATCTCTTTCTTATTTTTTTTTTTTTTTTTTTTTTTCTTTTTTTAGCAGCAGTAGAGGCAGGCCTCTCCTCAGGCCACAGCAGCAGTGGTAGTGGTGGTGGAAGTCCTGGGGAGGGGCCCCAAGGCAAGCCCCAGGCACCAGCAGGGAGGCAGGCCCCAAGCAGCAACAGGAACAGTCCTTGCACGGTCACAAGATGGTCCAATCTCTCCAGAAGGGAAGGAAACACTCAAGTGGCCAGTCACAACTCCAGGGTGTCAGTGGACACCCGCGTGCTCCTTCTCCAAGGACACCCGGGCTAATCTCTTTCTTATATCTGTCACCCAGGGCTCCCTGATTGGTCCAGGATAACAATCCCAATCTCATAGTCAATAAGATCCACCTGGTTCCAATATCTATCCCCATCAATTCCACTCCATTATTCAATAAGATCGTGGCTGATCTAATCCTCAATTCAACTCTTCTGTCTTATCCCCACAACTTTTGACTCTCTTAACAATAAGAACACAAGACATAGGAGTGAAAGTAGGCCATTCAGCCCATCAATTCCTAATTCTGAGTATATTTCTTTGTATCTTCCCCAATTGTCTTCTATCCTTCTATCCTGAGCACATTGGCATGTTGCTGAATATAGTTTCTTGCATACCAGATGCTCTCTCATATCTACATAGGAGTTACTATTCATTCATGAACTATGACAGCTTCTGAGTAGGATCAACAATAGATGCTGGTGTTAGAATTGAGGACTCAAACAATCGAGTCAAGCCCTGATCTTCCCTCCTATCAACATGCATGCACTTTTCTTAAGTATCATCAGATAGTGATCTGCAACAGAAGTTTCTGATGGGGCGTGGGTTGATGTCAACTGTATCATCTTTACCAGAGCACAGTAAAATAGTTAATCATCAGAGACTTGGAATCAAAGCAGGTATCCTCCTGGTCTGTCGTCTCCAATACTAGATCGATAAAGATCAAAGAGTGCACCCATTTTCAGTACAAAGATCACAACTTTAGCTCTTTACAGAACTAAACAGGAGAATCATTAGCCTCAACGTTGATGCTCCACAACGTGACAGACTGGAAAACTTCAAATCTGCAATCGGATGTCTGGAAACTAGACTCCCTGATCTAATTAAACTAAGTTTCCTTCGTACTTTAAAAATGCCACATTTTGCAAATAACATAACAAGCTTATGTTGACAGTGAGTAAAATCCCTTTCTGATTATGCAAACACTTCAAATTACTCCCTCACTGTATTGCAATCCATAAAGTTTGAAGAAGATGGCACAAAACTAAAAGGATTTTAATGATTTCAACTAAATAAACAAAGTAAAATGTAAACTTGTTAACGCCGCGGTCAAGCAGTCTTAATCTGACAGTACTCAGCTGATTACAGTATAGAGTTGGGATGGGCCAGCTCTGGTACAACCAAATCCAAAGGAGTAATGAGTTTAAAACTTTGAATGTGCAGTGCATGTCTTCAATCCACTTTCAATTCTTTGTATCAATAGACTGGTAGATAACATGACCAGCAGACATCAACTGCTCGGTTTCCTCTAAATCTCAACAGCAACCAGACAGATATTGGGTGATGTATCGAATGGATGAATCACCCAACTTTCATAGAGATAGAATGGAGAAATGGCCCAAGGCAATGCAATATATTTACCAAGTCTGTCTCAAGACTAAAATTCTCAATTTTTAATTGGGTCAAAACAATGGGAACAAGTAAACAGGAAAAATGAGCATGAACAGTACTCAACTGACTTGGATGAGTTTCTGGACTAATAAACAATTTCTAATATTCAAAATGGCTTAAACTGGCAGAATTAGTTTAAGGAAGAATTGGGAAGCCTCCGGGCCCTAGAGAATGAATGGACAAAGAAAGATTTAAGGTTCCAAATGTATTCATTTGTTAAAAAAAGTGCAAGAATTTCGTAAAGTTAGATAAATTTCTAAATTCTGCAAACATGTAAGCCCAAAATGAAAACCATTACCTATACAACATTTGGATAGAGAAAAAATGGGTTAGTGTTTCAGGAATAGGCCGTTTAGCAAATCCTTTACCCCAACGGTCTGGCAGTGTTTCTCCAGTGGGTTAATCTATTTTTTACATTATGCTATTGCAAAGCAGTATTCATCCTAGATAAAGGTATTCACTATCATCCCCTAACTTAGACAGTCAAACAATTCATTGAGCAAGGGCCATGACAATTACAACCTCTGTCATGTAGAAGGCACTTACTGTTGATGTGGTCAATGTAGAAGATGCCAATCTGAGGATCATACGCATCCTCCCAGCCTAAAGGGAGCTCATCTCCCACACAATCCGCAAATGTCAGGGGCTTGGTAAATCTGGAACAAACACAAAAGAAATGGTTAGTTTGTCTTTTTCGCAGAGACCATCAAATGTCTTGGCTGTAAAACTGAGGTTCCTCAAGTCATTCACAACACTATTCACTCAGTGCAGTTCTCTCAACAGCCATTTCTCAGAACCAATCTTTGAGCAATCACCATAGTGATTGCATTGAGAAATGGAGATGAATATCCACAGCTATTTTCTAAGATATCACCAGGGCTGGAAAGAATTGTGTGCAGTTTTGGTCTCCTAGTCTGTGGTAGGACATTCTTGCTACTGAGGGAATCCAGCAATGGTTCACCAGACTGACTCCCAGGATGGCAGGACTGATATCAACCGTCCACAACCACCTGATGAAGGAGCAGCGCTCCGAAAGCTAGTGCTTCCAATTAAATCTTTATACTATAACCTGGTGTTGTGTGATTTTTAACTTTGTACACCCCAGTCCAACACCGACATCTCCAAATTATAAAAATAAGGGGTAAGCCATTCAGAACTGAAATGAGAAAGAATTTCTTCACTCAGAGGGTGTGAATTCTCTTCCACAGGAAGTTGTTAAGACTATTTCACTAGATGTATTCAAGAGGGAGCTGGACATAACCCTTGTGGCTAAAGGGATCAAGAGGTCTGGAGAGAAGGCAGGAGTGGGATATTGTAATTGCATGATCAGCCATAATCATATTGAATGGTGATGCAGGCTCGAAGGGCCGAACTCCTGCACCTGTTTTCTATGTTTCTACGAAGAAAGAGAGGAGGCAAATCAGGAAATAAGATTAGGTGCCACCAGGCTTGGATTTTAAAAGGCTCATAATCAAAGTAGGAAGTCTGAGCGAGATAAGTAGTTGCATAGTTTTAAGATACTGGGACAGATTAAGTTGAAATAAAATCAGGTAGAAATGTACGGAGGAGAATGATTCAACGGGAATGGATAATTTGGGCTTAAGAAGGAATATGAATGGAATACTGACCACTGTAGTATTTATGGAACAGAGCAAATAAAGTGGCAGAACGGAACGGAGGTGACCAGTCAGACTCTTGTAACCATCCAGGGGTGTGAGAGGTTTTCAGGGAGCCCACCATATAAGCACTGCACAAGTGTTGAACAAATTAAAATGTACTGATGTTTCTCCCATCATCAAAGACCTGAAGCCTGGAGATTTTAAACAGCCTGTCCCATTCCTCTCTGGATTTAACAACAGTCTGTTTAATCATAATCAGCATTTAACCCAATTTTCTGCTAATCCTTTAACAGGAAGATTGCACACTAAATGTGCAATCCTGTAACATGGTGCAAATTCCCCAACGTGCTGTGTCTCACATCAATTATTTAAGTGCGACATTGCATTTCTGTCAAGTTAGTTGCATTTTCTTGCACCTTTTTTTCTATACAACACCTTGCAGCTGAGAGAACAGTATGTGCACTGGAAAAGGAACCTGGCTTCCATGTTTGCTTTGCTGCTCCTGATGAAATCTCAATGATGAATGCCCAGATATTAATACCAGAGAACAGGAAATAAAGCAAAAAAGAGAGAACTCTAATTTAGTCAAAAAAGAGCAGAACTTTGGTATTTGCTTTTGCTTTTGCTCTTACATCCGCTGAAAACAACAGACCACCTCAGCGCAAAACTGAATGGTACTTTTTAACTTAAGCTGCCACCTTCAACAGCAATATCTGGAAGAAACAATCTCCTGCAATGATCATCAGCCAACACAGGCATTAGTTTTGTAAGGCTATAAATGATATGCCCTAACATGTTCATAAACCTTGTGGATTTTCATTCTGTTGTAGTTCTCTTTTACTAGAATCCACGGTATAAATTAAACTATAAGTTAATGGCTGTAATAAATATTTACTAAGCATAACTGTCCAAGAAAACATATTAGTGGCAGATTAGCCATTTGTAAAATAGCTTTGGCTGTCAGAGAGTTTGAGTGCACCCCAATATAATTTTAAACAGAATTAAAATGCAGTTACCCTTTTATATAGGAACAAAACGATTTATGACATGGAATCAGCAAATAATCCACAACTTCCAAGAAACTGTGAAATAGCAAATATTATGTCACTGCAGTAAGGCATCACTTCCAATTAGTATTATAAATTGGCAAGATATAAGATACTGGATTAGTGGTGCTGGAAGAGCACAGCAGTTCAGGCAGCATCCAAGGAGCTTCGAAATCGACGTTTCAGGCAAAAGCCCTTCATCAGGAATAAAGGCAGTGAGCCTGAAGCGTGGAGAGATAAGCTAGAGGAGGGTGGGCGTGGGGAGAAAGTAGCATAGAGTACTATGGGTGAAGGTGATAGGTCAGGGAGGAGAGGGTGGAGTGGATAGGTGGAAAAGGAGATAGGCAGGTCGGACAAGTCCGGACAAGTCAAGGAGACAGTGCTGAGCTGGAAGTTTAGAACTAGGGTGAGGTGGGGGAAGGGGAAATGAGGAAACTGTTGAAGTCCACATTGATGCCCTGGGGTTGAAGTGTTCCGAGGCGGAAGATGAGGCGTTCTTCCTTCAGGCGTCTGGTGGTGAGGGAGCGGCGATGAAGGAGGCCCAGGACCTCAATGTCCTCGGCAGAGTGGGAGGGGGAGTTGAAATGTTGGGCTACGGGGCGGTGTGGTTGATTGGTGCGGGTGTCCCGGAGATGTTCCCTAAAGCGCTCTGCTAGGAGGCGCCCAGTCTCCCCAATGTAGAGGAGACCGCATCGGGAGCAAAGGATGCAATAAATGATATTAGTGGATATGCAAGTAAAATTTTGATGGATGTGGAAGGCTCCTTTAGGGCCTTGGATAGAGGTGAGGGAGGAGGTGTGGGCGCAGGTTTTACAGTTCCTGCGGTGGCAGGGGAAAGTGCCAGGATGGGAGGGTGGGTTGTAGGGGGGTGTGGACCTGACCAGGTAGTCAATAGTCTAACCAGTCACTTTGTACAAAATGCCATGTTTCATCTTGTGGCTCTCAGATACAATTGAGATTTCAGAAATTAGGAAAATCAGGCTTGGCATTCAGTACAGGGCATGTGGGCCCTTCCTCTGTCACTCTGGCTCAATCCACTCTGAAAGGATGGGAGCATTTGAATTCAGGAGTGAATGTCACCTGCTGTCAGGAATGATGGGTTAGAATCAGAGTTAATACTGAATAGCAATTTGAGATGAAACAAAGCTATTTAAATTCCTGCTAAATAACTGTCATATTTCTGTGCTGATTGTCCTTAAGAAAATATTCAAAAAGCTTGTTTCCTGCCTTTACTACCCTCCCAGGCACTGCATTCTAGATTCCCAACATTCTCTGAGGGAAAATAATCTCCCTCAAATGCCCTCTTAACCTCTTGCTTTTCACATTAAAATTATGCCCCCTTGTTATGCTAGGGAGAACTGCTGTTTTCTATCCACCCTGTCCATACCCCTCATAACCTTATACATCTCAATAAAGTCGCCGCTCAGTCTTCTCTGCTCTAAAGAAAACAACAGAAGTTTATCCAGTCTCTGCATAGGTAAAATGCTCCATTCCACGCAATATCCTGGTGAATCTCTTGTGCACCCCTCCAGGGCAATCAAATCTTTCCTGCAGTGTGATGACCAGAAATGTACACAGTACTCCAGGTGTGGCCTAATCAAAGTTTTATACCTCTCCAACCTAATTTTCCGCTCATAATCGATGCTATAACTGATAAAGATAAGTGACCTGTATACCTTCTTAGCTACCCTATTAACCAGCCCTGCCACCTGTGGACAAGAAACCCAAGATCCCTCTGTTCCTCTGAGCTTCCAGCCTGTCACTGAGTACTCCCTTGCTTTGTTACTTCTTCAAAAGCACATCATTTCACACTTATTAAAGCTAAATTCCATTGGCCACTGATCAGCCCATCTGATAAATCCATTTATCTCATCCTGTAACCTAAAGCCTTCCTTCTCTTTGCCAGTCACCCAATCTTTGCGTCATCTGCAAACTTACTTATCTTCCACCCCCAAACTTTTCTTCTATATCGTTTACATATGTCACAAACAATGAGGGGTGTAGTTCTGATCCCTGTGGAACATCACGGATCATCAACTGACACAACTCCCACACAAGCAGCCTTCTACCACCACACTTTGACTCACAACACTAAGCCAATTTTGGACCCAACTTACCAAAATAACTCTGGATCCCATTTGCTTTTACCTTCTTTATCAGTATCTAATGTGGGGCCTTGTCAAAGGATTTACTAAACTACATCAACTGCCCCAACCCCCTTCTACATCTCCTGAAAAACTGCAATCAAATTTGTGGATCTCCCTTTGATAAAGTCATGCTGACTACCTCCGATCAAAGCTAGCCTCTCCAAACATCTGCTGTTACGACAAAAGATCAAAATTGCTCAAAGACTGCCAAGAGACCCTGATGCCAAGCTTATCACATTCTAGTGATTCATCATTATGTTGGAGCAAATAACAAATACTCATTCAGTCAGATTGACAACAATGATAAAGCACAAATGAATTCTGAAATGTTCACTGCTGAACTGTTGATTCAAAAACAGTTCTAATGGGAAGAGGACATGAGAAGACAAGGTTCATGCTGACAGAACTCAATTAAAGCTTGAGGGTAATTTTCAAATGTAAAATCATGATAACATCAGATTCCCCACAGGACATGTCCAGGACAATAGTTGGATGAATGAGAAGGGTTGAAGTTACAGATGGATAACATGTGGAAAAGATGTGTTTATGATCTATTTAAAGAATCAATCTGATTAGTGTGGGATGCATCCAGATCCGCTATAACCAAACAGATCAAGAGGCCAGTGCCCTAGTCCATGCCACGGTACTTATTCCCAGGATCTAATATCTCTAAATTTGCCTTTGGATGTATGCTTCACACGCCATTCAAGACTTGTGTTCACTCCAAATGGAATAGGAGGACAGCTGACAGAAAAATCTTTCCAGAGCGGAAATATGTGTACTGCTCTGTTAGATGTTTTCTGTGGTTTCATGAACAAATTATAGGATGCATTAGCTTATTCAAACAATTCAAAATGTTTAATTCAATAGGTGAAGGGGAAGATTTATTTTGTGGGAGAATGATTCTGAAAACAAAAATGCCAAATCTGGTCCAGCCAAGGATCCTTAACATGATGCCACAGTCAGATTGACTCAGAATGAATTTGACAAAAGCTTTGCATCAGATACTGAAGATATCAAATTAACAGGTATTAAATTAATTTATGGTTGAAAGGATATTTGTATAATTGATTCCTTTAATAAACTCTGCCACATTAATTTAATATGAATTACTAGTGCTTTTCACATTTTGTAATGATGACTACCGAAAGCAGTGGCTGATATTGTAAATTCAGTGTATAGTCAACCCTCATGTTTGGGAGAAACTTAGGAGGTTGGAAAATAAGCAACGAAGAGTGGATTTTAATATTTCCATCTCATTTGATACCTTTTAGTTGTACAGTATGTATACATACTTCAAAATTAACACATTTTCATCATTTTCACATAAATCAATTGGTCTAATAATTACGTCCAGACTTAAATGACAAACATTTTTTTAAAAAATTCATTTGTGGGGATATGGATTTGCTGGCTGGGCCAGCATTTATTGTCATTCCCAGTTGCCTATGAGAAGGTAGTGGAGAGCTGTCTTTTTGAACCACTGCAGTCCCCTGCAATGGGTTGACCCACAATGATATTAGGGAGGGAAGATTTGACCCAGAGATGGTGAAGGAACAACGATGTATTTCCAAGTCAGGATGGTGAGTGGCTTGGAGGGGAACTTGTCACTGGTGGTGTTCCTGTATATCTACTGCTCTTGTCCTTCTAGATGGAATGGTCATAGGTTTGGAAGATGCCATCTGAGGATCATGGGTGAGTTTCTGCAATGCATCTTGCGGCTAGTACACACTGCTGCTACTGAGCGTCAGTGGTGGAGGGACTGAATGCTTGTGGATGGTGCCAATCAAGTGGGCTGCTTTGTCCTGGGTGGTGCCAAGTTTCTTGAGTGTTGTTGGAGCTGCATCCATCCAGGCAACTGGGTAGCATTCCATTACACTCCTGAGTTGTACCTTGTAGATTATGGACACACTTTGAGAAGTTAGGAAGTGAGTTATTCACCGCAGTATTCCCAGCTCTTGTAACCTGCTGTTGTGTTGACTGTGTTTATTTAATGAGTGCAGTTGAGTTTCTAGTCAATGGTAACCCCCCAAGATGTTCATAAGTGGAGGGATTCAGTGATGGTAACACCATTAAATGTCAAGGGACGGCGGTTAGTTAATGTCTTATGAGTGATGATCATAGTTTGACATTTGTGTGATGTGAATGTTACTTGCCACATATCAGTCCAAGCTGGATATTGTCCAGACCTTGTTGCATTTGAACATGAACTACTTCAGTATCTGGGCAGTTGTAAATGGTGCTGAACATTGTGCAACCATCACCTGCCTGAGAAAGGAATGACTCTGAAGAGGAAAGCACCCATTGTTCTTTTGAAATTCTCAAAGCAAGTGTTTAGAAATTTTCATTCATACCTGGTGGATGAAATTCCTCTCCTTTCAATTATCTCAGTGCAAGACAGTGTGGACAGGGTGTTATTTTGTACAGCAGTATTTTGGCTCAGAATATCAGAAAGAACTTTTGTTCATTTGTAATTGAGTTACTGGGCAGAATTTTGTGAAACTCGACACAGTGAGAACCATGGCAGCTGAGCATACTTGCTCATGGGAGAGTGAAATTATTTGAGAGGAATGAGGTCAATGCCACAAGTTATCTGCCTTCAGTCAGGGCTGATAAATTCACCCAGATTTCAGGCCTACTTCTTCCCCTCCATTCCCGAAGCCTCATCACGCTTAACCTCACACGTTACCACGTGCAAAATGGCCATGTGATCAAAGTGCTGAAGGGTAGAAATCACTAATGTGAATAGCAAATCTCTCAGTGTACTGGGCAGCTGGAAGAAAACCGTTCACTGAGAAATATTAAGCTGAGCTTTCATATTGAGAAAAGTCCTTTCCTTGAGAACAAGACCCTCAATACATATTGAACGAGGGGAATTTGGATTTTTATATATTCTACTTCAATCTTCTCTCTCAGCTTGGCCCTGTGTTCTGTCTAGGTTTTGATCCACGCACAAGTGAACTTCAGAAATTAATGCAGAGAATGGTATTATTCAAATTTAATCTCACATTCATAATTTCTCTCATCTTTCCTAACTTTCCAAAGGGTGGGTAGTCATGAATGAGATTAAGAATGGCCTTCATTTAAACTGAAAGATGCTTCAGTTATACCACTTATTTAAGGAAGGACATAAACAGTTGAGAGAGGATGGACCATATTAATAACTGAAATTAAAAAATAGAGTTGTCTTCAGAGGAAAGGTCGGACAGGACAGGCTTTGCATCATCTGGAATTTAGAAGAGTTAAGAGGCGACTTGTTTGGAACAAGTCAAAGACTAGAAATACTGTAGTGATTAACTCACCATCCTGAGTTGGAAATATATTGCCCGTTTCTTCACTGTCACTCGGTCAAAATCCTGGAATTCCCTCCCTCATGGTATTGTAGGTCAACCTACAGCAGGTAGACTGCAGCAGTTCAAGGAGGCAGCTCACCACCAACTTCTCAAGAGCAACTAGGGACGGGCAACAAATGCTGGCCAGCTAGCGACGTCCATGTCCCACGAATTAATTTTTACAAATCCACAAACATTGACTCTCTCAATGTTTGAGGGGGGGGGGGGGGGGGGAGGAGAGTATGTCCTGTGTGGTAAACGAATGCCAGATTCAGAGCGGAAGAAGGGGGTTAGCTCCTGGAAAATGGGTCAAGCCTGGAACAAGTCGAGTCAGGGGGGTGATGTTGGCTTCCAGGGGGTGAAGTGGATCAGGTAATCGGTGAGAGAAGGGATGTAGGATCTGGAAGGTGTAAGCAGGAGCACAGTTTGGGCAGATGTATGCAGTCTGGAGGAGTATAATTGGAGGAGGGATGAGGTACGCCTGAGGTCTGTCAAATAGTTACTCAGACGTTAGACTCTGTATTTGATCATTAGGCTATGAATTTAATAGTCCAACTTTTCCTGAGTATCTATTTACTTCATTAAATCAGAACCATCCAAGCTTTCCAATTTCAATGGAGACATTTGGAGGAAGATTCTGCAGGATCCCCAAGTGCAAGGTGGAATAACGATGGTCTGGCCATTGGAAAATCCAGGCTTATGCTTCAGGGACATAATCATCATTCCATATTTGAAGCGCTGACATGTCAATTATTAGGGTTAACTCAATTCTGATACCAAATATTTGCAACTTTTCTTCTTAGCCTTGAATGTTTTTGACCAAAATGTTTATGGGAACAAGTATGTTGGAACCATCTTCAGAAGATGACAAAACAGTCACTAATTTATCACGGTGCTTTCTTGTAACAAAGTGTAGGACAAAGGCTTTGCAAAACCTCTTTATGAGTGTGAAAGATCCATACAGAAATGTCCCTCCAGCATTCCTTGCATCATTTTACGTGGAATCCCTTCCATTTCCTACTTCTGGTACGAGTTAAAGTGGCAGTGTGCCATTTCAAAATCTGTGCTGAAAGCTGTGGGACAGGCTACAAAATATAAAGCATTGATATACCAACGTACTCCATTATTAGTCTACTCCCTTCTTTTCCTTCCTGCCTTTTGTTTCTTTCGGAAGATTTTTCAAATTTTCAGATTTTAAATGGGAAATTAATGTTGTGGGAACAACCCTTAAAGGAACACAAACTCTCAAAGATAAAGCTATTTTCACAGAGGAATTCTAATCATAATTACGCCATTGGTTTCCTAATCTTCAAACCACTTTTGCACAGAAAGCTTTCTCGCTGACTGTGCCTCGTTCCTGAGAGAATTGCTGTTTGCTTCTGCATGCCTGGAATTTGCACTCGGTTATAAATATCGACAATAAATGTTAAAAATTAGACATGTGGAATGTTAGGAATGTCCAATGGCCCTTTACAACACAGCAACCCTTCATCAGCCATAAATAAAACAACATGCCCTTTGATCTCCTTGAGGTGCCATAGTCTCCCACCAATTAGTGCTTCATTGCGATACATGTTTATTACCCTGAATGATGAAGAAATAATTCATAAAGTCATACCAAAGCGAATCTTAGTTTGTTGAAATTAGATGAAGGAGTTTAATGAATAACTAGATAAAACTTTTTAACACAAGTCATGTTGCAGTGACTTCTAGTAATCTAATAAACTCAACAAGTGGAGAATAGTCTCAGTTTATATTATGAGCAGCATCAGGGCTTCAGGATCGGACACGAAAACACACTTTTTGCGGAGTGCACAACAACCAAAGGACTGTAAATGTTTTATGTTGGGTTATGGCTAAAGTAAAGCTTTACTTTTCACTCCACTCAGGTCTTTCTGTATGCCTGTGGATCACAGCCAAACTATCACAGGGAAAATAATTAGAGGTTAGAACTCTGGCATTACCATGGAGGGAGACACCAACTTTCGGCTTAATCTCAAGGCACTGCACATTGTAAATCCAGCAGTCTATACCAGTGTCACTGAAAGTCTGTTTTGATTTAGTTATGCAGTATCTGAAGGAATAATAAAGATGTGAGAATTGCCTGCAATATTCCCAGGAATATTCTCTGGTTATCACTGACAATAAATCATGGAAGATTGAATACCAAAGAAAAGAAAATGTGTTTCCTGCCAAGTTACTGCTGAGAAAAGCTTGCATTACTCAGGGGCTGTGTAAGCCTGTATACCATCTGGTTCAAAGTACGATCACTCTTGTGACTTTTTTACCTGTCTCATTCTTCCTTTCTCCATATCAGTGTATTTTTAAACACACTGCATAATGATCGAGAAAACAAAAAGCATCAATGTTTCCTGGAAAATTGGATGTAGACTAGCGAGCTGTTTTTAAAACATGATGAAAAATTACTGAACAATTTTTAATGTAGCACAGTCACTTGAATATATGGTGTCCCTATCTCGAAGCCAGGGCTTCTGGCTGAAAGTCCTAACTGCACCAGAGGTATGTTAGAACATCTCTCAGCTACCATTCCCCCAGCCTCACCCCCCTCCCATTTATCTCTCCACCCACTTGGTTCACAAGCCTCATTCCTGGTGAACAGCCCTTGCCTGAAACGTCAATTCTCCTGCTCCTCAGATGCTGCCTGACCTGCTGTGCTTTTCCAGCACCTCACTCTCAAGTCTGATCTCCAGCATCTGCAGTCCTCACTTTCTCCACTCTCTGCCCAACCATCAGTGTGATTGTGTTTAACATCAGACCCTTGCTTAAAAGGTCTGGCTGTATCTGGACCCTCTGATGCCCTTTTCCATAAACATTCTATCTTGATTGTCAATGAAACTCATCCAATGGCATCTCAGTATCTGAAGAAAGTCAGTGCGGGCTTTGTTGCAGCAAAAAACCAATCCCACTCCCCTCACACTCTACCCAGAGCCTTTAAACCTCCTCAACTTGAAGAGTTCATTCACTCTTGCTCTAAATGTACTTTAGGCACTGTACTTTAGAAAGGTTGTGAGGACCATTGAGAGTGGATTTACCAGAAGAAGTCCAGTGATGAGGGACTTAAGCTTAGTGTGGAGAAGCTGAGCTTGTTCTCCTTGCAGGAGAAAGTGAGGACTGCAAATGCTGGAGATCAGAGCCAAAGTGTGTGGTGCTGGAAAAGCACAGCCAATCAGACAGTATCCGAGGAGCAGACATTCGACATATCAGGCATGAGTCCTTCATCAGGAATGAGGCTTGTGGACCATGGGGCTAAGAGATAAATGGCAGGCGGCGGGGGGGGGGAGGAGTGGGGCTGGGGGAAAGGTAGCCTCATTCCTGATGAAGGATTTATGCCCGAAACGTTGATGCTCCTGATCCTTGGATGCTGCCTGATTGGCTATGCTTTTCCAGCACCACTCTTCGACTTTGTTTTACTTGCAGCAAAGAGGTTGAGGGTCAAATTGGTAGAGATGAAAATGATTATGACAGGTTTGGACAAGGGAGATCAAAAGTGGTCATTCCCATTAACTGACGGTAGAGAGGAAAGGCATGTATATAATTTTAGAGTTTGGACCTTAAAATAGTGACAAATGGGCTTGGTTACTTTTCCGAAGGGTCACAAAAAAAACCCATGTCCAACAGTCTTTTCAGGAAAGTGATCTAATCCATAATGTTTCAGAGAGCAAGGAACTCCTGGAATGTTAATGGAAATTTGTTTATACTGTACTGGTTCATGACAGGGAGGGTAAACTGTGAATACCATTAGCTTGTTTCTGTTTCAGGATAATCAGGGATTGAATTTAGCGTGGAAACCCAGAGAGTGCAGTTTGGAGGATGCCTGACTGTGGTGAGAAGCAAATAAAGCTTCTCTATTGGAAAAGAAGTATAGAAATGTTCAGGAAAAATACAGTTAGCTCCAGATAGAGAAGGTTAGATTGTGCAATTTCCAGACCAGGGGTGTTTGGTTAGAAACCTACAGGTTGTTAATCAGCTGAGAAAGTCTTAGCTCTCAATTTTGTCTGTATTCATATTCAGTAGGCATCATAGCTCACAGCACAGAACCAGGGAGAATTAGCAATGCTGAACTTAACAATTTGGTATAAGGGTTAATTTCACTGGATTTGAACTGTTGTAAAGTGATAATGTTGGGAAATAAATCGAAACTTTGTTTTGATGGGTGTTTTAATATTTTGATCTAACAGTGTTCTATATTGTTTTGTTTTTGACTTTTTTGGAATAAATTTCTGTGCTGTTGTTAAAGAAACGCTGTGGTCTTGACTATGTTTCAGTGAATAGCCACCATGTTAACTCAAAGAAGACATACTGTGTGGTAACAAACTCGCAGAACTACAGAGCTGAACTGAAGAATATGACTTACTCAATACATGGTGGAAGGTCAGCATGGAATCAATATGAAATCTGAATTCCCTCATTCTGTGCTATTTTGACTCAAGGAGTAGAATTTAATGCATGCAGTAGGAGGTGCATCGAAGGAAAGATGTGCTGGCCTTGGGGAGGGTCCCAAAATCTCAGGCATGAAGGGCTAGTTATATGAGGAGCAGTTGATTTTCTGGGTCTGTACTCGATGATGTTTAGAAGGATGTGGGGTGAGGTGAGGGAATGAACAGTCCTGCAAAAAAAACTCTCTTGTTTGCTAATATCCTTTGGTGAAGGAAATCTTCCACCCTTACAAGGAATAGGCTACATGGGACTCTGGACCCACATACAGTAATTTAGTCAATTCTTAACTACCCTAGCAAGCCATTTGCTTCAAGGGCAATTAAGAATCAGCAACATGTCTGTATCGCATGAAAGAATTAAATAAAACAAGACTGGATATAACAGGGCCAATTTTACCCGGGTGGATTTCAGGACTGGACGTAGCATGAAACATGCTTGATGTGCTATGTTCCAAGACCAGGGTCTGACCCAAGTCTCAATCAAATATCCCCTTTTTACTCAAGACTCGGAGTGAGGAGCATTCAGAAAGGTCTCTCCAGGGTTTAAGCAATTCATGAGTCCAGGGTAATAAAGGTTGGCACTACTCTTCTAAGCTGCTTCTCCTCTTGGCCCCTCTCTTGGTCAGTGGTCTGTATTTCCACACCCACCCAGCTATCAACTGGCTGTGGCAGCTTCCCAAATCTCCAGCCGAACTGAAAAGCAGGATCCTAATGGTGATGTGGGAGGCTGATTATTATTTACACATCAGGCTCTCTTGCTTGAGTCCAACAGGCATTTAACCCACCATCGAAATATTAAAATTATAAATCAATGAGAATTGAGCAGGAAACGGAACCACTCCATTCAAAATATACATCTCCTTCCCAAAGGTGTGGAGGCTGTGAAAGAACCCCCAGTATGGGGTGTCCAATAGCTAAGGAACAAACCTCAGGCACTGACTTTTAGAATAGAATTAAATATTCTTTATTGCTTCATTATATTGGTCCTCCTCGGAACAAATGCTGATCTCCAGATATCATGAGTCACATCTACCAGCAGCTTGGTTTCACCACTACAGTGGGCGGGCCAACTATTTTTGTCTGGTGTGGGCAAACCAAGGACAGCTTCCAGATACTCTGTGACTCAAGTCATAAACATGCTCCTCCTTAAGGAACATCGCCAGGTTCACAGGCTGGGGCTCTTGCTCTCTGCACTGGTGGCCACTTCCTCTGTACCCATGGCATTTCCTTATTATTCTCAGGAAAAACTAGAGGTATTTTTTTTTGTTTCAATGTGGGTGACGTGGCAAATGCAAAGCTAACAGCACAAATCATTGTGTATTCTGAAGGAGGCTGAATACTCCTCTGGGATGGCTTCATATAAATTTTAACAAGGTTTGTAGAATAGACCAGTGCAAGTACCTTGTCCCATGGTGCAGATGTAGTGTAAAAGCAGATTCCAGATTAGCCCTCTCCCTTTACACCACATTAGTGCCAGCACCGTCAGGTAATTGAATTGGACAGTGCCAATCATGACTCAGTGGTGCCACGATTACTGCCCCGTTGCACAGTTGTGGGTTCAACAAGGGGTGCAGGTGGGCATGCCAGAAGCAGCAGCAGGCATATCTGCAGATGAAGTGAGGTTACCAAACAGGACCACTTGCATACCAAACAGCATAAGCAGTATGTTAGTGACAGAGCTGAGCGATCCCATAACCAATGGCCCTGCCACATCTAGTTGTGAACAGTGGAGGACAACTAAACAACTCAGTGGAGGAGGAGGCTTCACAAATATCCCCATCCTCAATGATGGAACAGCCTAGCACATCAGTGCAAAAGGTAAGACTGAAGTAGTTGCAACATTCTTCAGCCAGAAGTGTGAACTGGGTGATTCATCTCAGCCTCCTCCCGTGGACCACGCCATCACAGATCGTGTCTTCAGCCAATTCAATTTGTTCTGCATGACATTAAGTAGCAGTTGGACACACTGGATACTGCAAAGGCTTCAGGCCCTGAGAACATTCTGCAATAGTAATGAAGACTTGTGGTCCAGAACTTGCTGCTCCCCTAGCCAAGTTCTTCCAGTATAGTTACAACACTGGCATCTATCCAACTATGTGAAAAATTGCCCAGGTATGTCCCACACATAAAAAGCAGGACAAATCCAATCCAACCAATTTTCACTGCATCAGTATACTCTCAGTCATCGGTAAAGTGAAGGAAGGAGTCATCAACAGTGCTATCATGCAACACCTGCTCAGTGACACCCAGTTTGGGTTCCATCAGGGCTATTCAGCTCCTGATCTCATTACAGCCTTAGTTCAAACATGGACAAAGGAGATGAACTCCAGAAGTAAAGTGAGAATGACAGCCTTTGACATCAAGGCTGCATTCGACCAAGTGTGGCATCAAGGAGCCCTAGTAAAACTGGAACCAATGGGGGTATCAGGGTGCAAATACTCCACTGGTTGGAGTCATAGTTGGCACATATGAAGATAATTGTGGCTGCTAGAAGCCATTTATCTCAGCTCCAGGACATCTTTGCTGGAGTTCCTCAAGGCAGTATCCTAGGCCCAACCATCTTCAGCTTCATCAATGACCTTTCCTCCACCATTTCCTCACCCACTATCAATATCCTGGGGGTTACCATTGACCAGAAATTTAACTGGACTCGCAACCTATACATAATGGCTACAAGAGCTGGTCAGAGGTTAGGAATACTGTGGCGAATAACAAACCACCTGACTCCCCAAAATTTGTCCATCATCTAGGAGGCACAAGTCAGGAGTGTGATGGAATACTCCTCACATGCGTAAGAGGGGTGCAGGCCCAACAACACTCAAGAAGCTTGACATCACCCAGGAGAAAGCAGCCTGTTGACTGGCACCACACCTACAAGAATCCACTCCCTGCGCTACTGATGCTCAGTAGCAAGTGTATTATACTTACAAGATGTACTGCAGAAATTCACAAAAGATCCTCAGGCAGCACCTTCCAAATCCTTGATGACTTCCATTATGAGGCACAAGGACAACAGATACATGGGAACACAACCACCTGCAAGTTCCCCTTCAAGCCACTCACCATCCTGACTTGAAATATCTCGCTGGGTCAAAATCCTGGAATTCCCCAGCAGCAGTTCAAGAAGGCAGCCCTCTGCCAATTTCTCAAGGGCAACTGGGGGCAGGCAACAATAATGCTGGTACAGCCACAACCCCACATCCCCCAAATAAATAAAGAAAAAAACTGCACTCTGCAGGCTTTAGCACAAAATCCAGACTTCAATGTGGGAGTGTGCACTGGCTTTTGCAGTAAATGCTATACCATGGCCCCTCAGGTAGCTATAAAAAATCTCTAAGCCATAAAAAAATCTCGAATTTTGAAGAACATTGATGTTCTCCTGTTGTCTGGTCAATAGTTACCCCTCAAGCAACATCACATTAAACAAATTACCTCATCATTCTCTCAATGTTGCTGTGAGAACTTGCCATGCACAAATTGACTGCTACATCTCCTACACTACAATAGCAAGAATGACTTCATTGGCTGTGAAGATGTTTTTGTATGTCTATTGTCAAGAAAGGTATTGTATAAGTGCAAGTCTTTTGTGTTTTCCTTACATCTCCTTGTCTCAGAAGCAAATCAAAGGTTTGCAGGTTCAACTTTCAATCTAAAGACGAGGGTACAATTTCAATATTTTAGGGTGAAAATCCGGTGATAGTTGCATATGCTGTCTGATTTCTGCTAAAATTCATCCCGTCGGTGTTGAAACCGCACGACGGTCGAGGGGAGTGAAACATGATCTGCTTCGGATCGTTTCAGTGTGACCCTTTAAAAATGTTCACCAATCAATACTGGGTAAGGGCACACTACTGTGATGGCCCTCACTGCTGAATACCCTCATTCAGCACTAGCCAACTCATGCAATGACCACATGGAAGAGATTATATGGTGGTCTCTGTCAACTTTACACATGGTCTGATAATCAGATGAAAAAAGGAGGCCAGAAAGGGAGAGAAAGGCCGATCATTTTCATCCCTGCCTGCAATCAATTCGCCATTCTCATATGCTACAATTTCAGTTAAGGCATACCAAGTTCCTGAAAGGGGTCTGTTCGTTTAGTTCTCTCACCCCGTGAGAGAGTCTGACCTCCCAAGTAAAGCTACAAACTCTCAACAGAAAACTACAATGTACCACTCAGTTGCAAATCCTGCTGAAGTGCTTACACTGTGTGCTGCCGTGCTACTCAACTTGGGAAACTATTTTCCTTTGTGTCTACCTGCATCAGAGACAAAAATCCAGCTTTTGAAGCCACCATAGGCCACGAGCTTTCATACAAGACATTAACCTCATTACATTTTTTTAATTGGTCAGCAAGACTGTCATTGAATGAGCCCCAAAACATATGTGCAAGAGCACAGCATGTGCACTAAGCCACAAAATGGTTAATTTAGTGTGCTTTCAGATTAGGACCTGTACTGTATGAAGGCAGAGCATGTGAATAGTGCAAATTCCTTAGAAGTTCACTGTGTTTTACCAAAAACGGAACCTTTCATACAAAACTTCCTTTGACTGACAAGCTCCTGACCCTTCCATTCCATTACTCTGGTGCTCAGATTCTGTTATTAATCACCAAAGGAATTCAGGAGGTGGGGAGTTCAGGAGCTCACTCCTTTATCACAGGGCCAAACACAAACAGCCTGCCTCACGAAACCAGCTCATATGATAGTTAGAATTAAAAGTAGTATTCATATGTTTCCAGCTAAATATCTCAAATTAAATCCAGAGCAAAACAGTTGCAAGATTAGTTTTCAGAATGGCGGGTCTGAAACTATATCTTATGTTAAGCCTATTTTTCTCCATGCAGTGATTCTCTTTCTCATTGTTAAGGCAAACACCAAAGAAGTAAAATCATTGCAGCACTCATGCTGTGGACTCCTGGTTAGAAATTCGAACAGAAAGACAGGTTCCATTCATTGAACACACTGAAGATGTTCATCAAATATGCCGAATCTAGTTAGATTCCTGGGATCACAATCTTACGCCAAATGTAGTCCAAGGGCTTATGAATGAGTTACAATATCTGTATTTGTGCCAGGTGACCGGACTCTAAAAGTATCCGGTTATCTGGAGGCTGCTACAGCAGCACTTACCTCTGCCCCAGTGACTGATGTGGGTCCTTTGCTGCAGGACCTAATCCCTCAGGAATGGGCCCTCCATCCTTAATCGGACAGCTAAACTTCCAAAAAACTGCAGGCACACCTCCGGTCTGTGCGAAGTGGTGCTCACATCAGGGTGCTGACAATGTCAGGAAAATTCCGTCCAATGTCATTTATCCTGAGTGCAATGAGGAGCAATGTTTTCACTTTGAGGATTATCACATGCTGAAGTGCACTGCCTGATCAAAGTAGGTTCCACAGAAACTTCTAGAAGGCAACTGGACTTGTACTTAAAGAAGATGGGTGAACAAGGTTCCGAGAGGGAGATATAATAAGAGAAATAAGTGTTCATTGCTAAACTAGAAATAACGGTCACTTTCACAAACAAAACATTGATGGAAAAATTCACCCAAGTCTGGCAGCAACTGTGGAGAGAGAAACAGTTTCGGGTCCAGTGACCCTATTCAGAACACTTTCCACCATTTCACATTCCCTGGCCCTTGTCCTTGACATGTGACTAATTGTTTATATTACTCAAAAAAAAATGGATTGGAATAGACAGAAAAGGATTGGCTCTTTATCCTGTCAAGACTGCTCCACCATTTAATATGATTATGGCTGACTGAATGTTCAATACCTTTTACCTACACTATCCCCATGACCCTTTATGCCATTGATAACCAAAAAATTATCAACCATTATTTTAAATGTACTCAAATATTGAGCTTCCACAACCCTCTGGAGTAGAGAAATCCAAAGATTCAACCCCTCTAAGAAAACAAAAATTGCCTCCTCTCCAAATGACATCCCTCTTATTTTTGAATTGTGCTCCCTAATTCTCCCTAACCGAGGGAAACATCTTATCTGTACCCTCCCTGTCTATCCAAATGAGATCACACCTCATTGTTTGAAACTTGGGAGAACACAGGTCCAGCTTGCCCAATCTCTCTTCACAGGACAGTCCGACCACCCCAGGGGCAAGTCTGGAGAACAACTGTCGCAGTCCCTCTATGGCAATCGTCTCTTTCCCAAGCTAAGGAGACCAAAACTGCATACAGTACTCCAGGTGCAGTCCAACCAAGCTCCTGTATGATTAAAGCAAGACCTTACTACTCCTAAAGTCAAATCCTCTTGCACTAAATGCTAACATTCCATTAGCCTTCCTAACTGCTGGCTGCACCTGCATATTGGCCTTCAGTGACTTACTGACAAGGAACCTAGGTCCCTTTATACATTGACATTTTCCAACCTCTTATGGCTGAAGACATACTCTGTGCAGCTGGTTTTCTTACCAAAATGGATAACCTCACATTTTTGACAGGGTACTCCACCTGTCATGCTCTTGTCCAATCTCTAATCCAGTCCAAACCCTCCTGAAAACATTTTACATCTTCCTCACAACTTGCTTTGGCGAATATCTATCATTACTACATTGGCCTGTGATGACTTGCTGTGTTGATTTTCTGGAGTTTGCAGCTAGGCCTGCAACCACCATGAGTTGGCACACAGTGAAATATAACTGTCCTAACCCTATCTGGAGGGTGTGCAGGGGAATCCTGAGGGCAGGCTGAACGGTCAGAAAAATATAGTCTACTTTTCTCACCTTTTCACAAATCAGAAAACCCTGATCTTGGATACCCAACCTGCAGGTGCACATCAGACTGGACTGACATTGTGCCTACGTTTCTGCACCTTTTGCTGGTACTGGTCTCCAGTTCGGATGGGCACTGGATGTGCCCCAGATATAGAAAACAGCAGCGCTCATGTGTGTCTGGATTGGCATTCAGCACACATCCCCTTCAGTGACAATGTTTCGAAACAGTGCGAGGGAAAGTTAAAAATCACACAACTCCAGGTTATCATCCAACAGGTTTATTTGGAAGTACAAGTTTTTGGAGCACCGTTCCTTCAGCAGCTTGACAAGCTGGTCCAATAGAGTCAGAGGGAACTTGTATTTACTTTAGAAATTGCTGGAAAAGCTCAGCAGGTCTGGCAGCATCTGTGGAGAGAAATCAGAATTAACGTTTCGGAGAAAGTGATCCTTCCTCAGAAGGATTGGTGCTGGGTCCGCTGTTGCTAATTTAGAAAATGATTCTGAGGAAGGGTCATACGACCTGAAAGGTTGACAGTGATTTCTCTCCAAAGGGGCTGCCAGACCTGCTGAGCTTTTCCAGCAATTTCTGTTTTTATTTCTGATTTACAGCATCCGGAATTCTTTCGGTTTTTGCTTGTATTCATTTGGTCCTTGGGGCAGCACAGCATGCGTCGCAATCAATCACTTATTTTGAAGTGCAGCCACTATTGTTACGTAAGTTAGCAAATATTGAGACCTAACAAATAAAAATCTGATGAGCTCACTTATTGTAAGTGTTGCCTCCCACTTCACTGTCTCCACCCTCCCCTCGACCAGAGCTATTGCTGAGTACAAAAACCCACACTACAGACACTGTGGAAGGTAACTACAGTTAGTTAAAATCGCTCTCAGGTACATTTGTTTTAATGCAACATAGGTGTTATGTCATGGTCTGGTGCCATCATAACCTGGTCTCGCAAAACACTATATCAGAAAGCAAAGGATGTCACATTGTGCAATGATTCCAAACAAAGAAGAGTCAATTTTTGCTGTCTCTTGTGTTATGAAGATGTGGGTGTACTGTATCTTGAGAGAGTTAAAAGCGAGCAGAACTACCTGACACAGCACCAAGTGTTCTAAACAAGATATAATGTAACATTTGGTCAAACAACTTGATTAACTGGTTGTCTGGAAATGATCAAACAGGTTCGAATTAGGCCAATCAGTTTAAATTATACCCTGAAAAGTACCAAACTTCAATCAAGTTTGAATTTAGTATATTGACAATCTTAAAAGCCAATCACACCATCCGATGATATAGGGATATAACACATGGCAACATTGAACAGTTGGGAGGAGAATTGCCAAGCGACTAGCATCCGCAGACTGCCCAGAAAAATAGCTCTCTTAAAGGTACATTTATCGGTCAGTAACCTGTGAAAGAGAAATCCCTAAGAAGAAAAGAAGACTGAGGAAGATAGAAGAGAAAATTTGACATCTGGCTGGTTTTGAAAAAAAGAGTTTTTGGAAAATGTTAATTGGGGGTTTTATCAGACTAGTATTATGGAAGGGAAGGTAAAAGATAAGTTAGAGGAAGGAGTTGTAAATAGTTGTTAGTTAATTATTCTCTGTTATAATTTAAGAAATAAAGTTGTTAATTTTTACTCTAAATAGTTCTTGGCCTCTTGAATTTTCACAGATTACTGCACAGGATAAATCTTTTCTGTGTTGCAAGTTTAAATTAAGCAGGAGAGTTTATGCCATGTTGTAATACTTGCCATACAATGTGGATACAATGGCTTAAAAAAATGGGGGGCATTGTGATATCACCCTGTAAATAATACAAACAGTGCACGCTGGAGAGATTCAATGGGTCTGGCAGCATCTGTAAAGACAGAAACAGATTAACATTTGGAGTTCAATGAACCTGCATCGGACCTCATCCAATTCCGAAAAAATATCATTCAACTCAAACTGCTAACCCCTTTTCTTTCTCCACTAATGCTGCCATATCTGCTGAGTTTCTGTA
Organism: Chiloscyllium punctatum; assembly: GCF_047496795.1. Classification (NCBI taxonomy): domain Eukaryota; kingdom Metazoa; phylum Chordata; class Chondrichthyes; order Orectolobiformes; family Hemiscylliidae; genus Chiloscyllium; species Chiloscyllium punctatum. The sequence goes on along the minus strand of NC_092740.1, from coordinate 31,501,825 downwards.
GTACCTTGGTTTTAAATCTCAGATTTTCCACATCTGCAGCATTTTGCTTTGATTCAAATTATTTTCCATTATAAAAGGTGTCTAAAAAAAACGTAATAAACCAAGAAGATGGATGAGGGCAGTGTGGTTGACGTTGTGTCTGTGGACTTTGGTAAGGCCTTTAACAAGGTTCCACATGGTAGACTGGTTATAAGGTCAGATCACATGCTAGCCAATTGGATACAAAATTGGCTTAGCAATAGGAAACAGAGGGCGGTGGTAGGAGATTGTTATTCACACTGGAGGCCTGTGACCAGCAATGTGCTGCAAAGATCAGTGCCAGGTCTGCTTTTCATCACTTATACTTACAAAACATTTTATATAAGAATATAGAAGATATGATTTTAAGTTTGTGGATGATACCAAAATCGGTGGTATAGTGGACAGTGAACAAAGCTAAGAGTATAACTTGATCTTGACCAACAGGGTCAGTGGGCTGAGGAATGACAGATAGAGTTTCATTCAGATATATGGTAAGACAAACTAGTGCGGCATGGTGGCTCAGTGGTTAGCACTGCTGCCTCATGGGACCCGGGTTCGATTCCAGCCTTGGGCAACTGTCTGTGTGGAGTTTACAAATTCTCCCTGTGTCCTCCAGGTGCTCCGGTTTCCTCCCACAATCCAAACAAAAATGTGCAGGTTAGGTGAATTGACCATGCTAAATTGCCTATAGTGTGAGGTGCATTAGTCAGGGGTAAATATGGGGAATGGGTCTGAGTGAGTCACTCTTTGGCTGGTCAGTGTGGACTTGTTGGGCCAAAGGGCCTGTTTCCATTCTGTAGGCAATCTAATCTAATCAAACCACGGCAGACCTTACACAATTAATGGTCATGCCCTGGGAGTGTTGTCAAACAGAGAGACATGGGGGTGCAGACTCACAGTTCCTTGAAAGTGGCACCACAGGTAGACAGGGTGATGACAAAGGCACTTGGTATGCTTATCTTCATTGGTCAGAGCACTGAGTATAGAAGTTGAGACCTTATGTTACAGCTATACAAGGCTACTTTTGGAGTACCGCATGCAATTCTGGTCGCCCTGTGATTGGAAGGATGTTATTAAACTGGAAAGGTGCAAAAAAGATTTACAAGGATGTTACTGAGACTGAAAGGTTTGAGTTATAAGGAAAGGCTGGATAGAACATAGAACGTAGAACGTTACAGCGCAGTACAGGCCCATCAGCCCTCTATGTTGCGTTAACTTGTGAAAATAATCTGATACCCATGTAAACTACTCCATTCTATTATTATCCATATGTGTGTACAATGACCACTTGGGACATTTAATCCTGCAGCGTAGGAGGCTGAGGGGTGACCTTGTACAGAAGTTTATAAAATCATGAGGGGTAGAGATAAGCTGAATCACCAAGGTCTTTTCCCCAGGGTAGGGGACTCCAAATCTGGAGGACATAGGTTTAAGGTGAGAGGGGAAAGATTTAAAAGGGGTCAAGGGGCAACTTTTTCACACAGAGGGTGGTGTGTATATGGAATGAGCTGCCAGATGAAGTGACAGACGCGGCCACAAAAAAGCCATTTGGACAGATACTTGGATAGAAAAGATTTAGAGGGATATGGGCCAAATGCAGGGAAATAGGACTAGTTCAGTTTAGGAAACCTGGTCAGTATGAATGAGTTGGGCCGAAGGGTCTGTTTCCGTGCTGTATGACTCTAAATGATAGGCACATTTTAAAATTGAGGTTGGAGTCTTATAATGTAAAAATGACCCCAATAAATTATTAGGAACTGGGCAGTTCAGGCTACAGTTCCTTGGATAATAGAAACAAAGTTGCTTCCAAAAGGGAGATGTTGAGTTATTTCTTTGGTGAGCAGATTGTCAGGTTTTTAACATGGCGAGCAATGTCAGGATGGCAAAATGAAACCACACTTTTAAAGTGACTGAAGAGGAAAAATCTCAATTGCAGCAGGCCCTGTAGGAATTAAACATCAAGTGCAAGGTGAAAATGTTAACTTTGATCTAATTTCAAAACAGTGAAATGCTTCCAGTTAATAAATTCTGATTCAGAAGGTTAATATTTGCCTTGCTTGCTGCAGAAGTCAATATAGGAACTCCAAGTACAATCTGGCAAAGCACAAAATGAACAAATGAAAAAGTCAAAATGTCGGGACACAAGTTCAGCCAAGAGACTACAAAGTGTGACTTATTAAAAGTGACAAGAACCAGACAACTTAAGCTAAAAGGAACTGGCTCAAAGGTGGCGGTGGAGGGTTGTTTTCCAGACTGGAGGCCTGTAACCAGTGGAGTGCCACAAGGATCAGTGCTGGGTCCTCTACTTTTTGTCATTTACATAAGTGATTTGGATGTGAGCATAAGAGGTACAGTTAGTAAGTTTGCAGATGACACCAAAATTGGAGGTGTAGTGGACAGCGAAGAGGGTTACCTCAGATTACAACAGGATCTTGACCAGATGGGCCAATGGGCTGAGTAGTGATAGACAGATAATTCAGATAAATGCGAGGTGCTGCATTTTGGGAAAGCAAATCTTAGCAGGACTTACACACTTAATGGTAAGGTCCTAGGGAGTGTTGCTGAACAAAGAGACCTTGGAGTGCAGGTTCATAGGTCCTTGAGAGTGGAGTCAGACGTAGATAGGATAGTGAAGAATGCATTTGGTATGCTTTCCTTTATTGATCAGAGTATTGAGTACAGGAGTTGGGAGGTCATGTTGCAGCTGTACAGGACATTGGTTAGGCCACTGTTGGAGTATTACGTGCAATTCTGGTCTCCTTCCTATCAGAAAGATGTTGTGAAACTTGAAAGGGTTCAGAAAAGATTTACAAGGATGTTGCCAGGGTTGGACGATTTGAACTATCGGGAGAGGCTGAATAGGCTGGGGCTGTTTTCCCTGGAGCATTGGAGGCTGAGGGGTGACCTTTTGAGGTTTACAAAATTATGAGGGGCGTGATTAGATTAGATTCCATACAGCGTGGAAACAGGCCCTTCGGCCCACACAGTCCACACCGACCCTCTGAACAGTAACCCACCCAGACTCATTTCCCTCTGACTAATGCACCTAACATTATAGGCAATTTAGCACGGCCAATTCACCTGACCTGCACATCTTTAGATTGTGGGAGGAAACCAGAGCACCCGGAGGAAACCCACGCAGACACGGGGAGAATGTGCAAATTCCACACAGACAATCTCTTAAGGTTGGAATCGAGCCTGGGATCCCAGTGCTGTGAGGCAACAGTGCTAACCACTGAGCCACCATGCCAGCTCAAAAATCGCTAGGCGGCGAACAGCCACAAACCTGCCTTCTCTGAGGATTTAACTCAGGACCTTCAGATTATGCGACTAACGCGCTGCCTACTGGGGATAGGATAAATAGGCAAAGTCTTTTCCCTGGGGTGAGAGGGGAAGATATTAAAGAAACCTACTGGGCAACTTTTTCACACAGAGGGTGGTACGTACATGGAATGAGCTGCCAGTGGAAGTGGTGGAGGCTGGTACAATTGCAACACTTAAGAGGCATTTGGATGGGTATGTGAATAGGAAGGGTTTGGAGGGATATGGGCTGGGTGCTGGCAGGTGGGACTAGACTGGGTTGGGATATCTGGTTGGCATGGACGGGTTGGACCGAAGGGTTCTGTTTTCATGCTGTACATCTCTATGACTCTATGTGATGAAGGCAGGTACAATTACAAAATTTAAAAGGATATGTGAATAGGAAGGGTTTAGAGGGATATGTGCCAAATGGGACTAGATTAACTTAGGATGTCTGGTCAGCATGGATGAGTTGGACTGAAAGGCCTGTTTCCATGCTGTACATCTCTATGACTCTAATTAAAAAAATTTAGAATTTAGAGTCTAACAATGGCCATGAATCCATTGGCAGAAAAACCCATCTCGCTGTGTCATAAAGCTAGTCTCTTCTTTTTCTAAAAGCTCTTCCTTGGCTCAAGAAGACTCTGTCTTCGATTTTATTTTTCAGAGGGGTAATAAACCATGGGCGGCACGGTGGCACAGTGGTTAGCACTGCTGCCTCACAGCACCAGAGACCCGGGTTCAGTTCCCGCCTCAGGCAACTGACTGTGTGGAGTTTGCACATTCTCCCCGTGTCTGCGTGGGTTTCCTCCGGGTGCTCCGGTTTCCTTCCACAGTCCAAAAATGTGCAGGTCAGGTGAATTGGCCATGCTAAATTGCCTGTAGTGTTAGGTGAAGGGGTAAATGTAGGGGAATGGGTATGGGTGGGTGTGCTTCGGCGGGTCGGTGTGGACTTGTTGGGCTGAAGGGCCTGTTTCCACACTGTAAGTAATCTAATCTAATGTAGGTTTGTTCGCTGAGCTGGAAGGTTCATTTCCAGATGTTTCGTCAGCCTATTAGGTAACGTCTTCAGTGGGCCTCTGGGCGAAGCACTGCTGATAATTCCTGTTTTCTATTTATATGTTTGTGTTTCGTTGGGTTGGTTATGTCATTTCTTGTTCTGTTTCTCAGGGGGTGGTAGATGGGGTCTAACTCATTGTGTTTGTTGATAGATTTCCAGGTAATTTTCACTGTACACTTACTGAAACAAATTGCAAAGTTATGGTCTGAGCTGCCTGCTTAAGAATGTTTTGAGTGGTCTAGCTTAGTCCATAACAGCTCACTAGTGTGCTTTAGGGAAGGAAACTGAAATCCTTACCTGGTCTGGCCTACATATCACTCCAGACCCATAGCAATATGATTGACTCTTAACTCCCCTCTGGGCAATTACAGCAATAAATTCTGGCCTGGCCAGCAACACCCTCAGCTCGTGAATGAATTTTTAAAAATTAGATGTTCTTCCTGCCACCAAGTTCACCACCAGACACTGCTACCAGGCCAAGATGTTTTCAATCAAACACAAACTGAGGTTTTGGTGCAGTTCTGTGTCAGATATCCAGTTAGCAATTCAAATATAGGGTCTGATAACTGGAACATCTAAGAAGCTGAAACTATCTGAGGTTGTGTGCAAATTAGGCATCTCCTCACGAGATGGTTTGCATTATTAACTCCCACTACACTCGAACAGCACTGTATGTTCAAGGCCTTTCCTGTGAATATAAGTGTGTGTTTGATTGCACAGCTGTCACGTATTTATTTGTCTATCTTTTGTATTTCTAGTCACCAACTCCATCTGTCTCCCTGGCAAATGCCTCTGCACTCACTGGATCCGGATGGAGCAACACTTTAATTTTAAAATTTACAACCCTATTCCTAAATCCTTCACTGTCTCTGTAACCTCCTCCACCCAAAAATCCCTATGAGTTCCTCCAATTTTAGCTGATTCTGGATTTTAATTGCTCTACCAATGACGGCTGTTGCCACACTTGCCTGGACCGTGAGTTCTGAAATTCCCTCCAACTTTCTTCCCTCCTTTAAAATGTTCTTTAAAACGTCCTTTTCATTTACTCTAATGTCCCCTAATGTGTTGAATTTTGATTAATAATCTTCCTGAGAAGGATACAAGGTTTTTAAATTATATTCAAGATGCTATATAAATGAGAACTGTTGCCATCTAAATCAATAAGCTCAACATTATATAGCTCTTTGCTAGGATCTTTTGATACATAATGGCGGTAGTGCTGTCTCTGGCCCAGAGGTCTGGGTTCAAGTCTCACCTATCACAGAGGTGTGTTATAATATCTTAACAGGTTGATTACAAATTTTATTTTTTGGCTATTTGCTTTTGTACTCAATGTCTTTTTTACATAAGCTTCCATTGGCTGCAGGGAGATTGATGCCAATTCTAGCAGAGTCTTATCTGTGCAGGGAAGATTAGGTTGTGAGAGGTGATTGAAAGCAGACTGATGTTATACAAGGCAATGAAATCTCCTGCCTCCGCTGCAATGTAGCCACAAATGCAGCAGAAACCCTCAATTATGTTCTGCTTTGAGTGAAATTATGGTGGCCTAGGTGGGGGTGACTCCAAGAAAATCCCCTTAACCAATTTAAAAGATAGGTAAAAACCTCTATTCCTGATGAAGGGCTTTTGCCCAAAACGTCGATTTTCCTGCTCCTCGGATGCTGCCTGACCTGCTGTGCTTTTCCAGCACCACTCTAATCTGGACTGAATTTAAAAGACAGCCAAGCTTTAGGCCTATCTGTATAAGTTATCAGCTGCTCTCCATCTGAAAGCAGTTCTCACCATCTGAAAGCAGATGCACTCTCCCTCGACTTGGCAGGTAAAACTCTGAGGTATTTGCATTATGTACAAGCCATAATAAAAATGAACCTTGATGTTTGCCGTCTCCAGAACAGCTGGGCTCAGGCCAGCATTCCAGACCAGGCTCGAGAGCTTCAGCCTTTCATACTGTAAAGCTGCTACTCTGTCACCCATTCTGCCTTGGAACACATTCTCAATCAAAAGGGGAAATTTCATATCTTGAAATAATTCCTATTTGAATGCCTCAAATCATTTTAAGTGTCTAGACTCGGCTTCTGACTGCTCTTGTTGCCATCATACTTACATGGCTAGTCCAGTTGAGTTTCCAGTCAATGGTAATCCCCAAGATTTGAGAGTGGGGCACTCAGTGATGACAATTGACTGTCAAGGGACAATAGTTAGATTCTCTCTCAAAGGTGATGGACATTCCCTGGTACTTTGTTGGCATGAATGTTACTTTTCACTTCTGTGTCCAAACCCGGAGGTTATCCACGTCTGGCTGTATGTGAATAGTGGTTGATTCAGTATCTGAGGAGTTATCAATGGTACTTAACATTGTGCAATCAGCAGTGAGCATCCTACTTCTGACTTTGCTATGGAGAAGAGTTTATTGATTAAGATGATTGAGCCAACGACACTATTATGAGACAAGGACACTACAATTCCAGCAATGTCCCGGAATTGAGTGAGATTGTTGTTCTCTAACAACTGTAACCATCTTTCTTTCTGCCATATATGACTCCAAATAGTGGAGAGATTTTCCCCTGATTCCAATTGACTGCGGCTTTGCTAGGGCTCCTTGATGTTACAGTCGGTCAAATGCTGCCTTGATGTCAACAGCCGTCATTCTCAGCACACCTCGGGAGTTCAGTTCTCTTGTTCATATTGATACTGAGGTTGTAATGAGGTCAGAAACTGCAGGACCCTGGAGGGCATCAAATTGACAGTCAGTGTATTTCAAGTGTCTCTTGATAGCACTGACAATAGCCACCCCACCGCCATCATTAATAGGTTAGGGACCAGCATTCTGGCAGGCAGGTTTGCTACTGCAACACAGCTACGTTTAAACTAAGTAGCAGGGGGAGGGGACAAACTGGATGTTTAAGAAGGAAATTGGAGGGAAAGTTAGAACAAGGGAAGTCAAGAAAGACAACTGTATCAATGAAGCAGAAAACTCCGAAAGGGATCATGCTGTAAGGTTGAGTGAAATAGGAGTTGATGGGAAGGGTGAGGGCAGTAACAAATTAAAAATACTATATATGAATGCACGAAGCATTAGAAATAAGATGGATGAGCTTGAGGCTCTTTTGGAAATTGGCAGATACGATATTGTGGGGATAACTGAGACGTGGCTTCAAGTGGACAGGGCCTGGGAAATGAATATTCAAGGCTACGCGTGCTATCGTAAGGACAGACTGATGGGCAGAGGGGGTGGGGTGGCTATGTTAGTAAGGGATGATATTCAGTCCCTTGCGCGGGGGGACCTAGAATCAGGGAATGTAGAGTCAGTGTGGATAGAGCTGAGAAATACTAAGGGTAAAAAGACCCTCTTGGGAGTTATCTACAGGCCCCCAAACAGTAGTCTGGAAGTCGGATGTAAGTTAAATCAGGAGCTGAAATTGGCCTGTCGCAAAGATGTTACTACAGTTGTTATGGGGGATTTCAACATGCAGGAAGACTGGGAGAATCAGGATGGTATTGGACCTCAAGAAAGAGACTTTGTGGAGTGCCTCAGAGATGGATAGGTCAGAGTCAGCATGGATTTATGAAGGGGAAATCATGCTTGACTAATCTTCTGAAATTCTTTGAGGATGTAACTCTGAAGATGGACGAGGGAGATCCAGTAGATGTAGTGTACCTGGACTTTCAGAAAGCTTTTGATAAAGTCCCACATAGGAGGTTAGTGAGCAAAATTAGGGTGCATGGTATTAGGGACAAAGTACTAACTTGGACTGAAAGTTGGTTGGCTGATAGGAAACAAAGAGTAGTGATAAACGGCTCCATTTCGGAATGGCAGGCAGTGACCAGTGGGGTACCGCAGGGATCAGTACTGGGACCACAGCTTTTTACAATATATATTAATGATATAGAAGATAGTATTAGTAATAACATTAGCAAATTTGCTGATGATACTAAGCCGGGTGGCAGGGTGAAATATGATGAGGATGTTAGGAGATTACAGGGTGACCTGGACAAGTTAGGTGAGTGGACAGATGCATGGCAGATGTAGTTTAATGTGGATAAATGTATGGTTATCCACTACTGGTGGCAAGAACAGGAAGGCAGATTACTACCTCAATGGAATCAATTTAGGTAAAGGGGCAGTACAGAGAGATCTGGATGTTCTTGTACACCAGTCAATGAAGGTGAGTATGCAGGTGCAGTAGGTAGTGAAGAAGACTAATAGCATGCTGGCCTTCATAACAAGAGGGATTGAGTATAGAAGCAAAGAGGTTCTTCTGCAGCTGTACAGGGCCCTGGTGAGACCACACCTGGAGTGCTGTGTGCAGTTCTGGTCTCCAAATTTGAGAAAAGACATTCTGGCTATTGAGGGAGTGCAGCGTAGGTTCACGAGGTCAATTCCTGGAATGGCAGGATTGCCTTACACGGAAAGACTGAAGCGACTGGGCTTGTATACCCTTGAGTTTAGGAGACTGAGAGGGGATATGATTGAGACATATAAGATTATTAAAGGATTGGACACTCTGGAGGCAGGAAACATGTTTCCGCTGATGGGTGAGTCCCGAACCAGAGGACACAGCTTAAAAATACGGGGTAGACCATTTAGGACAGAGATGAGGAGAAACGTCTTCACCCAGAGAGTGGTGGCTGTGTGGAAAGCTCTGCCCCAGAGGGCAGTGGAGGCCCAGTCTCTGGATTCATTTAAGAAAGAGTTGGATAGAGCTCTCAAGAATTGTGGAATCATGGGTTATGGAGATAAAGCAGGAACAGCAGACTGATTAAGAATGATCAGCCATGATCATATTGAATGGTGGTGCAGGCTCGAAGGGCAGAATGGCCTACTCCTGCACCTGTTGTCTATTATCATTTTCCTGATGATTGAGAGAAGACTGATAGTGCAGTACTTGGCCCGGCTGGATTTGTCCTGCTTCTTCTGCACAGGATATATTGGGCAATTTTCCATATGGTCAGGTAGACAGCAGTGCTGCAGCTTTACCGAAAAAAGTTGGACCAGGGACATTGCTTTTTCTGAAGCACGAGGCTTCAATTCTCTTGCTGGAATGCGGTCAAGGCCTGTAAGCTTTACAGCATCTTGCTTCTTCAACCATTTCCTAATATCATGTGGTGTGAATCGAATTGGCTGAAGACTAGCATCTTATGATGTAGGGTCGGCTTGACAAGGCTGAAAGGAGTCATCCACTCGACACACTTGCTGTCAATAGAACATCATGCTTCAGTCATGTCTTTTGCACTGATGCACTAGGCTCCACAATCTTTGAAGGTGGGAATAATTGTGGAACGTCCTCTTCCTCCTTCTGTTCGTTGTGTGTCATTCATCGCATCGAGGGTTGGATGTGGCAGGACTGTAGAGTTCAGATCTGACCTACTGGTTGTATTTTATTTAGTCCTGATATTTGCATGCCGCCCTCCACCATTTGGTGTGAAAATCATCCTGTGATGCAGCCTCAAAAGGTGGACAACTCATGTTTAGGTCTGACTGGTGCTGCCAATGCCTCAAGAAGATTCTGCTCATTATTCTTGACTTGTAGCTTACTGAACTTATCCAGAGATAGTACTTCCACAAGTATTGGAAGCCAGTGTCAAATGGAAACATTTGTAAGTCTGCATGAACGTGTAAATTATTTAAAATTTACTTATTCAAGAAAACCTGTGCTACGGTGATCTTACCTGTGACTCTTGATTCATTGCCAGCCACTGACTATATGTAAATATTACCCTTTGGTGAGATATTTCTTATTGGAGCAGTACAGTAACGCATATTTCTGAAGTTGTTGCTTAATCCACCCTTCCAATTACAGTACAACTAAAGAATTTTTATAGCCACTGTTTATTCAGTAAGCACGTACATATTAACAGACAAGAAGAAGACTGTTTTATTGTTTAATTGGTACACTGCAACATGGAAGACCGGGTGAATATGGCTACAAGACAGTTAAAGATAAATGATCCTACCAACTAATTTCACACATTCATTACATTGCTAAAAATCTGATAATCTGTGCAACAATTACATTGATAAACATATTGGTAAACCTCATACTACCATCCAGATACACAGACTTTTCACCAGCCATTAATCAATGAGCTCTGCTGAAATTTGCCATACCAGCAATGAAGATCACAGAATGTTCATCACAAGTTAAGTGTAAATTCAACATCCATGATTTTTAATACTGGTTTTGCTGGGAAAATGGCTTCATCCACAACATTCCCCAGCACTCAAAGACGAATTAAAGAGCATGGCCACCTTATACAGATTGTGCCTGTTTAAAACCCTTCTGGAAGTTTCCTCAAATTGACTCCCTTTCGTTGGTGCATTTTAGACGCTATTACTTCATGTCATTTAATTTAGTAAGGAATTAAACAGTGCACATCAATTAAACTAGCAAGTAGCTTCAACTGGCTTTCAGTAGCTAGGAGCTCTTATTAAAAATGTATTTTTGGGGTATTACTCATGAGGCTAACCCCATTACAGATAATGTGATCAATACAATTTTTGGAGGTTTGTCACAGTGAGGCCTAGTGGGTTTTCTTACAAATCTCATGTCATTAACTATCTACCACGCCTCTATGGCATCCCTCTTGTCCAATTCTAGCCCCATCTTATGACGTACCGTTCCTGGAAAAATTGGCTGTTCACCAGATAACTGGAATTGACCAGCATCCCTTGCGCCAGTGCCATTTTTCGAAGACCCTTGTGCTCCCAGAAAACACTGCCAGTCAAGGGCTGCCCTGCACAGTTCCTGATATTTGGCCTGCTTTTGGCCAACAAGGAGAAACTGATGCAACTTTTCACACAAAGGGACCTGGCAGTGCTGCTGGGCAGC